>NW_024067415.1:0-34082 GCF_015039405.1 Cantharellus anzutake | reverse complement strand
TGTCTCCTGTTCCCTCGTGTTGCCATTGTATCCTTTGCTTTCGCACGTAGGTAGCGGGCCCATTGCGGAATGGGGAATTGGAGTACAGTCTTGTCAGGTCTTATCAGCGACTGAGATTCTTCAGAGTATCCTTCATCAAGGCTAGTCTCGACATCGTCTTGGTAGGCAACGGTGTGTCCGGGATAGTTAGGGAATATCGTTGTATTACACTGCACTTGCAGTACAACTGGCGAGCTTTCCAGATCCCACCGTTTTCTGGTGCCAGGCAAGTGTTCATTGGTGGTTCCCTGGCCCAAGACGAACTCTCGGCATTTTTCATGAATCAAGTGCATGATGTCGCCAAAGTTCTTTTTCAGTTCTGCAAGGTTTTCATTGGCGAGAGCTGAGACAAAGCACTTGTGTGCCTGGTTGAAGGGGACCGAAGCACCGATGGCCTCTACCGTGTTTTTGATCAGTTCTGAGTTACTCCGGGCGTCCAACGTAAGCAGAAATAAAATCTTGAAGCGGGACTTCGTGACATGTGGAGGATATTGTCGATTCTGACATTTTGGTGGTCCCCGACGTCGAGATCTCAATAGACTTGGGTCTGGGGATAGGGGTCCCTTGGGACGCCATTCTATGACTAGTTTATGGGTGAGGAACGAGGATTGATGGGAAAACTATTGTTGCTTTGGCTTTGTTTGTTTGGCCCGAGCGGTCACTCCATCGAAGATTGCCGAAGTCCAAATATCGTCAACTCCACTCTTCTTACTCTCAGACGTGTTCACCCAACGGTGGTCACTGTCATGTTCTGAGTTCGTCACTGGCCTTGAAGTGAATCACCCATGTCAATCCGTATAGTACGGGTGCAGCTATGCTTCTAAATCCACAATCTCCGCTATATGCTCGACAAGACACTCGATGACCTGTGATCTGCTCATCCTGATGTAGGGGCCTAGAAGAGCTGCAACAGTTGCGACACATGAGCGTGGCTCGTCTTCGGTAAGCACAGAAAGCAGACGATCAAGTGGCTGAAAATCGAACAATTTGCCAATAATATGATCCCGACGCACAGACAAACTGTCTGTGAACAGTGATATTAATTCCTTGCTTGAGTAGCCAGAATATATTCTATGGCCGCATCATTGAAGGTGGATGTTTGAATCGTCTTGGATTCCTATATCCCATTCTAGAGGCTTCAGAATGTCGCTGGAGGAAGTATCATCGTAGTAATGATCCGAGCTGGCCGAGACACGGATGGTCGTGAATGGCAACGAGAACAAGACGTGGCTGGCCGATGTACAAGCTTCAAACGAATAAACGACAGCATACAAGAATTCCACGCAATCCTACTGACGGCGCAGTCGAGCGCTACTCCCCCTAACTACGGTGATCTCTCAGAGTCCCATGATCGTGGACAACATATTGGCGATGAGATGTAGATGAAGAATTTCGGGCTTGAGAGTGTTATATAACTACACAGGCGCCACTTGAGCCAACCATTGTCGTTAAGCTCAAAATTAGTCATCCTTCAGGAATATATGTGGCCAAGTCAGCATTGTCATGCAGTGTAACGTGCCATGAAGATAGATTCAATCCAACACAGAGACTCAGAAGATGAAACAGCCTGCGTCTGTGTTGTTCTGGATTGAAATGACCATGTATACCTCCGATTGTCTCCTAAACAATGACACGACTTATAGCTGGATAAAGAGTTGGTTATTGAGTGTCTACTTCGCTCTCCATCGTACTGGGATTTGAAGACCACCCCTGAGACGGCCTAGGTTGTACGGATCGCGAGGGAAACCTACGATGATCCACAGAAATGGCTTAACGGAAGGAGGTCAACTTTCGGGAGGCTGAGCGAGTAAAAATACACTGCTGCGGTTGCCTTCCTGTTGTGAGACAAAAATATACCTGAGATGATTGCGGTCGGTTCGTTTCGCTGGACGGACGTGAGAAGTACAAGGTCGGAGCAGACCACGACAGTACGACCCGTGGAAATTAAAAAACTGATTGAGATCCACAATGTAGTCCATAGCCTGGGGAACAGTTTGTGTACAGGCGCTTTCTCCGATGGAATACAGGGCTGCGAATTTACGTTCACCGTATGTTGGGCAACATGTCGATGATCCCAAGGGGTCACATGGTCCGAAATCCAAACAACTTTCCCACGGTCCGAATCACTGGTCCAACTCTATGGCTCAGCACGCGGGACAGTAATCCTCAGTACCTAGTGGAAACGTAGGCAGGACTCCAGCCTCTATGATCCGTAATATTAGATAGAGTGGGAATGAAGCAGAATTTTCATTTCAGCACAGATTTACAAACCCCCAATTTCGCTCTTCCATGAATGGGCTTTCTCAAAACCATTCCTTCCGGTGCGGTCTGTGGCCAATGCACAAACGGTGAGATAAATGCAACGGCAAGGATGCAAACATGAGAACACATACAATCATTGATTGCCTGATATATTTCTGACTGGGAGGTCATGACTATCCGAAGGGTTAGGCCAGACTGCTCATTAATCAAGGAAATTGGAACGTGCCGAATGGCCCATGCTGCACGACAGGCTGGTCAAGTGGTTCACCGGCGATCTAGATTCGGTGTAAGAATTTGATATCCCGTTGCACAACTTAGATTACGCACTAGGAATGCTCTCGTATTTTCCTCGGCGCAGTGAGTCGGACGCCATTCTCGTCACTCCCAGACGAGAGCACAAGCGTATGGAACTGATCATGTGCTGACTCGCCCGTCTTATTAGTTGAGTTGACAAGGAGCTTTCCAGTATACGCTCCAGTGGCGGAACCTCAGTGACTATGACAATATTCAGCGTTAGAGGTTACTAACTATAAATGAATGCCGTCCATCCTTGCGCTGTTAATGTGGGTGAGTTTGGACATCGTGATCGAAGCGGGACGTCGGATCACGATACTCACGTATATCTTGGAAAATACTCTGCTGCTCTTTCTCTAATGTGATATCAAAATACCAACATCCCCCAGCGGCCGGACAGGTGACTCGACGCCGTGACTCTTTCCACTGATGATTTTGATGACTGGCCCATCTTCACCCTGTGGATAAGCAGAGGGAATGCTGGAAATGCAAGAACGGAAGTCAGCAACATGGCTCAGGGGCGGACATCGTAGGTCAAACGTACTCTCGGTGACTCAGTTCTTGATAACTTGGTTCCACTAATTTGTGTTCTTTCGGCAGATCTATCCAGAGTTGCATACCTACCGCCCGGAGCGTTTTCTTAGTTGGGAAGTCCCAAAAGAAAAACATTACACACCCTGGGGATACGGAAGGCCGGGCTCCTTAACAGGCACTGGATACTCTGGCCGTCAGCCGAGTTCATTACACAGGAGGTGCGCTCACTTTCAGCATGGACGACTGGTTGTTGGAAAATCCAGAAACTATTTAGCGATCTCCCGCATCATGGCATTTACTGGTGTTGGCTTACTTCCACGTCCACTAAAATGACGTCAGCCAGTCTACACACCATAATGAAAAGACCTATCACTCACGCTGTCATCCATTGGATGTCTCCGGGGCCAAGTCTACCTTTGTGGCCGGCTGAATCCTCGTGAAGGGATGCGCTGCAATGTTAAGCGCAAATTCGGCAGTTGGAGACGACCAGATCGAATGGAGACTGATAAGCAACTCACCCCTCAAGCATGTATGTTACAGTTGTCTGTCCACGGTGCGGGTGGTCCGGAAAACCACCTTGTTGGACCCTGAGTCGTCATGTCAATGAATGCAGATGCGGAGAAAACTGTTATCTCACTTAAAATGATCCAGCCTACGCATAGCAGTATAGGAACGATCCACCAATGTAAGTTAAAAAGGGATATCATATAGCTATGGCACTCGCATTAGAAACGGGGACAAGTTTCTCAGTGCTGGCGTTCCAATGGTGCGCCTGACCATTGCCCCGACACCTTCGGGAGTCTCAATAGCAAGCACTTTCTTGATAACCTACGTATAGACGGATAAGCCAATGTAGCTCCTCTCCTGGGGAAAAAACTTCACAGATCGAGAGATTTGTTGAGCAGAAGCCATTCCGGCTGAAGAAGTGATCGACAAATTCAGAGGGATTTTCGGATACGGAATGATACCCAGGAGAATGTCCGGCTGGTTGGCAAGAAAGAATCCAATCGATACTGCGAGAACTGCGAGAAGATGCACAATCGAAAAGGTTGAGGGATTCTGCAGAGCATGAGCACCCAACACAATATATACGAAGCACATCCTAAGCATCATTACGTCATCGGATTCAATTGCTTACATTCCAACTATTTTAAATGACTTTGATTGGAAATCCAACATGCATTGCCGTAACCGCCGCTGATCAGAGCATCACATAGCTCACGTCATCCATGATCAACATGATGGGCCTATGACAAGAAATCCACGGTTGATAAATAATATAGACCTCGAAGATTAGCGAGAGGCTGTTTTGTGTAGCGGATCTCTGAGCTTGGCTTTGACTCCGAACGAACCACCTGAATTAACTCAGGATGAACGATTTTTGTGTGCCATTGATTCCTGGTGTCGGGTCGGAATGGAGTTTGTAATCTGAAGAGTCAGGATTACCTATAAGGATCTGGCGGAAAATCAGGTGACAATCAAACTGCAGGGGTGAAGCAGCAAGGCCGGAGGTTGGGAAAGCCTTGGGAGAAAGTCATGTCGTGCCAGTGGAGGTGCAGCTTCCTTAATCTCCCTTTCTAGAACAGGTCCAGGTACCACGCGAAGTCATTCTATTGTGCACTTCTAAAGCATGATTTGCTGAAACATCGCCACGACTCCCCACGAGGCAATTCCAATAAACCCCTGATTACGCTGCCAATCGTAGGGTCACTACCGCGGCCCGCTGTTGAGAGGAGTGGGGAACCGACTGTAGCTCAAACCCAAGTGCATCAAACTTAAAACCGAACGCTGCATCAGAATCATGGACAGCATAAATGTCAAATGAACGCACTGCAATCATCGTGAGGATAGCGACCAAACTTGTTATGGCACCCGTGAGGATCGAGTTAACAAGTTTTCCAATGCAATTGTCAGTTCTAGAGACGATGCCAGATGCACAAGCTTCGAATGGTACTAGGCAGGAATATTCACGATATGGAGCCGGTGGGGTGTCGCCTGAGAGAGCTAATGAAATTGCTAGGGCACTAGTTAGAATTTCACGTGGGCTTTTCTAACGGGAATCGAACTCCAGAGGCGAACTCAGTGTGCACGGCCAATATACCATACACCCTTGTTAGGCTGAGGTGGTTTATTTAACATCAGCAATGATGTTGCGATCAATTACTTGCTAGACACTGCCAAATCAGGAGTCGAGAGCGGACACCCCGGATGGTCCCGAAACTTTCCCACGCCTGGCCACGTGGGAATGGCATTGACAGGTCTATAAGTTGTTCTTTCCAAACTGACAGATGGCTTTTCAGCCAAGCGCAGGAACGTACCTCTCCGTCTCTTATGCCAACTTTTTTGGAGGCGATAGTGTACTTTCGTTTACTGAGACAGCGAAGCTGCACGCAAAGTGGGCTTCCAATGGGTTGATTGATTCTTCGAGATGGGATGTGCGTGAGTTTTTCCTTCCATTGGCTCTTGTGTCCACGTATGGGGTGGGATGGTGCCAATGCGCTATCTTGTCCATTATAGGTTGTATATCGGGTAGTAGTGAGCGATGCGGAGATCCGGGCCAACGGTCAGTGGTTCCATTGTCTATTTGAACGGGGATTAATCTTTTGTGATAGTTCTGAAGTCCGCTGTGCTCAATACACTCTCGCTTGTCGTGATATACACATTCGATATTCTTTTCCTGCCAATTCTTGGCCGGTCAACACAAGAGCGGTGGCTTCATCGGAACATTGGTTCACTCTACCAGGTTTTATTTCAACTTCCTGTTGTGGGCATGTCATTGTATCTCAATGTAAGTCCCTCAGATCCGCAGCTATTTCAACATGTGAATCTTTAACGATGAATGCCTGCAGAGTACGTGGGGCAGCGTCGTAGCCAAGAGAGTGTATGCTCTTCAGTATGGAAGAGCGGCTGTTGAGCCATCTCCATCATCCTCAGGGTGAGACTGACTAGACCTGTCTGTCGTTGAGTCTAGATTAACATCCCTCATTCTTAGGATCATGGGTAACTTGGCTGCCCAGTCATTCCGTGGGATTCTCATACTGTCAACGATTCTCGTCACCATTTTGCTCTCGTACCTACCCGTTCTGGGTCCTTTCCAGAGTTTCGTCCTTATGTGCTGGGTGGACGCGTACGTTTATTTCTCAATTTTCCGACCCCCAACACCATTTAAACCTCATTCGTCCTCTGTTCTGTCAATAGCTACTATTGTTTCGAGTGAGCCTAATTCTGCTGTGCTGATCTAGTGAACGGGGTGCTGATACATATTTAGGTATGTCTGGGTAGCACAAGGCTTCTCTTTATCTCGTAGAGTTCGATTCCAAGAAGAACGCTGGTCGTACTTTTTTGGGTTTGGTGAGTTCTTGGAAAAATATGCAGCGCATACGTGACGTCTTTGTTGACTTCACATCGATGACCATGCCTTTCCAGGTTTTGCACTCTCGGCACTATGTATGTGGGGCTCAAGCATAGCAAATGCTACTCTTTTCGCCCTTTTGTTCCCTCTTGTATGTCGTTCAGCTTTCGTGCCTTGTATTCTAAGCCCTCAAGAACTTTACCATCCAGTACGTAATCATGGCCATTCACGCACGGCCCTTGCCGACATACCCACAAGCACCTGCACCACCCATCACAAACTATGCCACAACTGAGGAGCGTTCACTGAAGCCGAATCCACTTATACCCATCCGTTTGCCTGTCCTGACTGGACCGGTGCTTCTGAACGACTTCTTCCTTAGTTTAGTAGGCGCCCGCGGTACGAGAGGTGGGAAGAAGATGGGCATTATTGGAAGAGAGGTGGATATTGTAGATGATGGTGATGGAGGAATTTTGATGGAGGAAGGGACAGGTGGATGGATTGGGATACGACGTGGGGCTGGGAGTCCCTCATCGGCAGTGGGGAGAAATGGGTTTAATTTTGGAATTTACAATGTTCAAGGGAATGCCGCACCGGGTCTTAGGCCCATTGCACTGCATACAAGAGTGAGGGGCAAGAAGCTTGATTAGAGGTGTGTGTATTTATAATACAATGGAATCATTTGTTTGTGCTTTGGCCAGAGTTCGCCTTTGTTCATATCCCATTCATTTCCATATATATATACGTATCGCGCAAAACAAGATGGTTGATCATGTGTGGGTCGGCCATGGGTAGGCGTGCAGGTGTGAAGAATGTTATGAACGAAAGTGGCAATCGTTCGCACTAACGGGTCAAAACAGGAGACTGATCGTCAATCCCCGGGAGAATGATTCTGCCGTTGATGCTGGTACTAGTCACAAAGTGAGGATGGGGAATAATCGCGTGATAGTGGTCCGATTTGTTGATGCAGACCGTGGATTCACTGTTGACGATAGTAGAAGCAGTACCTCACTCTCAGCGCGTGCAACAAATACGTGGATGATGCAGATTATTAGGGGTACCGAACGGGAATCCCTACCCACGAGGTGTTGAGCGCTTAGGCGGCGGCGGAGAAAATCCGTCTTGTCCATTCAGGATCGGAGGTCAGATCACGCGAGGGTGCCTTGATTGTCAGTGATGGGACGTTGGAGACAAAAGGACTCGGCTTTGGGAGGGAAGAACGCGTCGAACAAGGAGAGAACCAGGTTTGTATGCCAACGAGGAGCGGAGTCCGAACAAAAGGGTAACAGATGCGTCATTTAGCAACTTCCAAATCAGGGAAGGCATGCTTCAGGAACCATAACTCCTAGGAGATTTGACTGACGGTGCTAGAACGGGAATGCGGTCATTGGCATTGGACTGGGAAAGACGCGTGAATTGTTGAATCACCAAATTCGTGTAAACAAGCGTCCCTTTGTTCGACTCGTGTACAAGACGTCCCCTTCACTCCTTGGAACGCCTTTCCAATCCATTTCTCCTGTCGAGCCACGCTCTTCGTCTGTGTCGAGGATATTGTGGCAAGCGCCTAGGCCATCAGAGGTCCAAGTGCTTTATTTACCTACCTTAGGCAGTGCTTCCGTTTGCCTCTGTTGAGCGTTGTTGTCAGTATTCAATTTCAACACATGCCATCGCGTTGCGTTTCCTGAACGTGTTCTGGCTCGTCGCGGTCGTTTCTGATCTTGTTGTCCATCTTTCGCGTCCTACAGGCACGGCCTCCTCCGCATAAATCGCTCTCTTCAAATCCAACACTGTGAGTTCACCGATGGCACGTCTGGGGCGATCATTCCAACTAATATTATGTATTTCCTTTTCGTATTGCCCAATTCAGGGCTTCGGTGAGTTTCTGCCACGCTGGACAATAACAACGGGGGTTGACAGACAACCCGCCACTCTCTCACCATTTTTTCTTCTCGCCTCTTACCTTTGGGGCATTTTCAACTCCTACACCGTCTGCAGTAGCTACCGACATAGCTCAAGACCTTGCAACGTGCATCACGACTAATTGGCAACTCTCCACGATGGCTTACTTTACTCAGTACTCTTCCTCACCCCCTTCAGAGCGTTTCATCGTCTCCCAGCCCAGCTCACCAGCCCAGCCAGCTACATTCGATGATGTGGATGACTTTCTGTCGTCCGATTTGGATATCTCGTTTGCTTCGACTATGTCCATCAACTCTGCTCCTGCGTCCCCGACAGCCACTGCCGGATGCGATCTCTTTCTTGACAGCACCTGTAAGATGGAGACGTCGTCAACGAATATCACGCAACGCGCTCCCCCAACAAAACGTTCAAATAATGTCTTTGGGCCTCCTTCGTCTCCGACTCGTCCATTCGGTCAAGACTTGTCGAATACGCTCTTGAGCTCGTCACCCTCCCTGAACTTGAAGGACTCAACGCGACCAAGAAGTAAAACAGCGCTTCCGCCCATTCAGCGACCGTTATTTGCGACCCAGAAGTCATCCAGTCAAGCTGTAAACCTCCGCGCGAGAGCGCCTCTCCCTGGCTCCTGGCTTCATGTGCCTACGCCGTCAAGTAGGACGAATACACGGGTCAAACGGAACGGGGCTATCTTCTCGGTGAGACCGTCTGTGGTCAACTGATTCATGTTTTGCTCACTCTTCCTCCCAACATCAGCAATCTCCGGACCCTGTTCCTTCGGGTCCGATATATAGCGACGTCGAGATGAAGTCCCCTGGCCAATCCGGCTTGTCATCACTAGTGCCGAGCTCTCCGTTTGTTCCGCAGTCAGCAGGCAAAAGCGACTTCTCGGCTCTGTTCTTCCACCCCAGCTCTCCAGAGAATTATTCTTCTCCTTTGGGCGCCCGCCAGTCCGTTGACGGTGTTCCAAGGCGCAAAAGGAGAAGTGCTGATCCGGAACCAAGTGAAGATGACACACAACACGCCGGTGTTGGGTTAACTAACAACATCCTTTCATCGTCTCCACCACCGTCGCCCTCTCACAAACGCCCCAAGCCAATGTCCTTTGGTCGCACAGTGAGTCTCGGGGGCCAAGGTACTTTGTTCAGTACAAAATATCAACAACAATTGGACGCGCCTCAACCACTCGTTAAAAAAGGCGTCCCAAAGCGACCCACCCTATCAGCTGTCCTTCCCCTCAATAACCGCGCTTCTTCTGCCTCCAGTGTGCCAATAGAGAAGCCTCTCATCTCGGCACCTCCTACTCGCCGCGCATTCTCTCAGGTTCTTACCAGTCGTGCTTGTGCTTCATCATCTCCGGCTCATAATCTTGGAGAGGATAGCTTTGAGCTGACTGAAGAGGAAGCCGATGCCAGCTTCGATATGAACTCTCCCGCTCACCGATCACTCATTGCTCGCAAGGAGAATGTTGGCCGATTGGGCCACCACATGCCAAGTCCTTTGGTTACTGGGAAACCTGTTCCCGGTCTTCCTGGTTTTGGGGATTGCGAGGCCGATGGGAAGATCCTTCCGTGTCACAAAGTGAGAGAAGATGGCCTCATGCGCATTACCCCTAAAACGGTCTGTCTTGTGTTTTCAACTTTGCCCTTCTGCTTATTGAAATTGTGTCTCCAGCTTCATGACCTAATACAAGGTCATTACTCGATGCAAATCGGATCATACATCGTGATCGATTGCCGTTTCGATTATGAGCATAATGGGGGGCATGTATCTGGGTCCATCAACTTGAACACGAACGATGCGATTGATGAGTATCTCCTTGGCGAACGCAAACCTGCACCAAGTCGGAGTGGAGATGAGAATGGCAAGAAGACAATCCTGGTCTTCCATTGCGAATTTAGCGTGAAGCGAGCGCCTACCTTGTGAGTGATTTTCCTCTCGCGTCTTGTTGCAGGCGTCCATTGTTCTCGTCCAGTGCAAAGCATTTACGTTCTAAGGACCGTTCGATGAATGGTCATGTTTATCCAAACATCCATTATCCTGAATTATACATCCTTGAAGGAGGTTACTCCTCCTATTTCAACAGGTTTTCTGTGAGTATGAATTTTTTTGACTGAAGTTTTGTGAATGGTTCATCACTCCTTCATTCTGACTTCAGGACTACTGCTTTCCAAGTGCTTATGTGCGCATGGATGATCCAGCCTATCAACGAGCTCGCGCGACAGAGTTGAATGATTTCCGTCGTGGGATTCGTGCCCGATCATTCACATATGGAGAGCAGCAGCGCCTCACAGGGCAACAGCAACAGCAGCAGTCCGCCTCCCAGCCGACACGGCCTATTGACACCGATGCTGGCAGTGTTATTGGATTAGGCAAGGGGTACAATCTTTCATTCGCAGCGGCTAATGCAGCATATGGACGTCGCGGGGGTCATCTTACATCTAATGGTACAGGGACTTTGTCCACATTGCAGGAGGATGGAGACTCGAGTTGTACGAGTGAGCCTGATCCGGCGGACAGCCCTTGTCCTCCTTCCAATCGTGTCAAGTTCACTGTAATGGCCGCCGGACAGAAGCCGCGCGGAATGCAGCGAGCTTTGACTACCGCCCTCATCAGCGCTCGTAATTGAGTTCATCTCACCGTCTAGAGCCATTTTTCCTCTTATTATCTGATCGGGGCACCCGCCTCGAAACGCCTGTTACGCCATTCATTCGTTCACGCTCACTTGCCCTACTCACCAATCAACTAGCCAGCTGCACCGATGACGCGTTGCCGCTGATTTAGCGGTGTCAATCCATCCATTCATCCATCCACTATGTCGATGTTCTCGTTACGATTTCCCATACAATGACCTCCATCCGCATGCCGTTTCACGCATCTGACGTCCCCTTGAAGCAAAAACACAGGTCGAAGTCGACTTCAATTCAACAGGCTAACACGTCCTCGTTTTTGTCCTGGTTACCCCCTCTATGCCAGCGTTCACCCTGTCTTTCGACCACATTTTAAGAACATTCTTGGATTGATGCGTATGTTTCTCTTCTTCCCATTTCCCATGGACCACTCACGTTTTCTTGAGACTATTTTCTTCCTCTGCGTCGTTCGCGCCATGTTATTATTGTCATGATCACGTACTTTCCCCATTTTAAGGTCGGGTGCATTTGCCAATCCTCCCCGTCGCATTGCGAACGATTCCCTCATTGTCATCGGGTCATTGGGGGATGACAGATCACGTCGACCTGTTTCCATCGTACTTGTATACGCAGCCATCTGCACATGTCGGGGTGAAACTTCTTCTTGCAAGCACCGTCTTGGGTTTCCCCGTGCCCATTCCCTCTCACTTTTTCTATTCATGTTTCTAATTCTTATTATAACGTTTCGCTTGCACATAGCCTTCAATGAATCTCAACGAAGCACCCCACGCTCCTTTATGTCTAGTTGATGGATTGCTGAGTGAGGGTTGACAACGCACAGGCCGAGAGATGTCCCTCCACAACCTTGGAATGTAGTGATATAGCTCGAAGTACATACCCCGGTTTCGGCGCATTCTTGAAAAAAAAAAACACTCGAAAAGTGGTATGGAGGGGCATGATTTTGGGATATCCTAGCTTGATGTTAGTGAAAGCAACTTTCAAAGCTGAGATTCTCATCTGCTCCGTGCAACCTAATTTTACTCGTTCCTTGGCTGTTTTGAAAGCACTCATCTTGACACCTAACAACACAGATACGGCACTTCGGCAGCTCTCGGGATCGTGTATTTTTATTTTCAAGTGCACTGGAAACGCTAATCTTTGTCACCAAAAAAAAGATTCAAAGTCGATGTCAATTGTGCAACCGGGCTTAACATCGTAAGTCCGACAATTGCCGCCCTCAACGTCTGCGGCACCCATATGACAACTCCTCCTCAGAAATTGAACACCTTGACCACCATTATCAAAAGGTACGATTGTCTCAAGGCCGATTCTCGTATACTGACTGTGATCCGATCCGTAAGGCTGGAGGCGGCTACATCGCGTCTCGAAGATCTAGCGGCTTCACAATCATTGAATGCACAGACACACACCCAAACGTCAGTCTTGCAAGCTCCCCACGCTGCTCCAGCCGCCCCATCAGCACCTCCCCCGCCTTCTGCTCCTGTAATCGTGGAGGATCCACCAATCATAACTGCATTCAATGAGACTGTTGTCGTTAAACTAGCACCTTTCCTTCAATTAAGCGGGGAATTGAGTCCCGTTTTGAAGGATCAAGTGAGTTTCCCTTTCTGTATGATGGGGTGCTGTGTCCAGAGACATGGTTTGATACTCATGTTGGTATCCAGGTTAGCCATGTAGCAAGACTATTTGAGTTACAGAGGGGATTGATCCTACAGGCTACCCAATGCAAGAAGCCTGCTGACGCGGCATTTGGTGTCCTGCTCGAGCCCTTTTCGAAGGAGATCGCACTCGTTGGGGAGATCAAGGATTCCAATCGGTCAAATCGCGAGTTCTTCAATCATCTTTCCACCATTGCCGATGGAATACCTGCCGTCGGTTGGGTTACGGTCGTAAGTATCTCAAGACATGTCATGATTATGCATCTTCAATTGGCTCCATCTCTTTCAGTCGCCAAAGCCCGCTCCGTATGTGACAGAAATGAAGAATGCGGCCCAGTTCTATGCGAACCGAGTGATCAAAGAGTTTAAGGACAAGTATGTGATGCCAAGCCACTGATATGCCTTGTGTCTAATTCTCTTCCAAGGGACAAAAAACACGTTGAATGGGTGAAGAGCTTCGATGCGCTTCTTGATACATTACAGAGTTACGTCAAGGAGCACCACACAACCGGACTCGCCTGGAATCCAAAGGTAATAAGCAGTTGTCTTGTAAGACGCTTGTATCCGTTGACTCTTGCAGGGCCAAGACATTGCATCGTATAATGCACCCGCCACGAAACCTACAGGGGCGCCATCACCACCGCCGCCGCCGCCGCCGCCGCCACCACCCTTGCCTCCAGCCATTTCCGTACCCCCGGGGTCGGGCCCAACCACAGGGGCGAACGGTGCAGCCGCTGTCTTTGCGCAGATTAACCAAGGCAGCGACATCACTAAAGGGCTACGTAAAGTCCCGAAGGAGGAAATGACACATAAGAACCCGTCGTTGAGAGTAGGCAGTGTTGTATCTTCCGGCTCATCACCCACAAGAGCCACGTCGCCAGGTTTGTTTTTCTTTCATTCACATGTCGCTCATGTTCACGGAGTACTATTTCCAGGACCGCCTGGCAAGAAACCCGCTCGGCCTGCCAAGCCAGTTGCTTTAGCGGGGAAGAAACCGTCGAAGTTCGCGTTGGAGGCTAATAAATGGGTTGTGGCAAGTCTTTTCTTTTGTTGACTTGTATTTTTCCATTGATTTGACCTTGTAGGAATTTTTTGAGGATAATAGGAACTTGGCCATTGAAAATACTTCTATTAATCAAGTGGTTAGTATTTACGGGTGTAAGAATTCAACAATTCAAGTGAAAGGAAAGGTTAATGCAGTGACTTTGGGTTAGTTCTGCTTTCTTTATCCTATGTGTGACCCTTGCTAAGATTAGCTCCCAAAAGTCCAATGCAAGAAGACATCCGTACTCGTTGATTCTGTCGTATCCGGAATTTCTATAACATCATCCCCTTCCTTCGCAATTCAAATTACTGGCAAAGCACCTACAATCCAGTTGGACACCACTGATTCTGGCCAGATTTATCTGTCGCGGGAATGTTTAGATGTGGAGATCACGTCCGCCAAGTGCAGTGCGATCAACGTCAGCTTACCGGTGGAAGGAGAAGATGATGGCGTATTTGTTGAACGTGCTGTTCCAGAAATGCTCAAGACTATCATCAAAGGGGGGCAGTTAGTGACCAACGTTGTAGAACACTCAGGGTAGAAAGAGACTTGCTGGATACTGTACATTGCATCGTGTTAATTAGGCTCTAGCCGTGGGTATGGAATAATATTCATAGTTTCCAGCGGTGATGCATTTAAGGTACAAGTTGAGCTGTTTACACTGCCAACAATTATGAAAGTCGAGGCCAATTATACAGACAAAAAATGCTCCAATGCCCAAGAATGCCAATGAAATGCAAATAACAAGCACTGGGGAGATGACATCTTCTTTACTCGTCCCCGAAAGCGTTCATCGGTATGCGATGAAGGTCACCGTTAAGTGGAGCTGCTCGCTTGATCAGGTCCAGATACACGTTTCCGCAATTGCATGCCAGACCGCTTTTGACGGCTGCTGGCTTCCCGTTTGCGGGGGCTCCGAGATCGGCGCGTGTTGCTTGATCCAGACACATTGGATGCAGAGTCATCAACATCCTGGTCCAAATGATCATGGTGGCTTCGTCGACGGCCCCGCCACGCGTTTTTGAGTTGCAATTTGCCAGCATCCAGTGGATGGAGATGCACCTCGTCAACGACAGCAGAATCTCCTCTGCTTTGTTCGGATATTTGAATTTCTGTCGACGGATCCTCGGCGCCAGAAAGGGAAGAGGGTGTCGGTTGTGGAGCTTTGACCTCAGCCCACTCTCGGCCGGCTTGAAGTAGCATGACGCCCGTTAGGGCGACACTGCAGACGAGATTCTTCGACGCGATTTCAAGGATGTCCTCGCGATACTCTGCAGGAAAGGGGGTTTCGAACTGTCGCCTCGGTACGAGTTTTTCGATATCTTAGGAACCAAAACGTTGGAAAAGCCGTGGATGTCGTCACTTGATGCACACTCACTAGGGAGACATGACCAGAACCACACCACAAGAGTACAGAAGCACAAAACTATTGGAATAATGGCATATCAGCACAATCAGAGTTCACCATGATCTTCACATCGCTTACACACGCTTCCTCCATCAAACATGATGTTCCCGGCCCGACCATCGAGGAGGTTCAACGACAATGCGATGGCAGAAACGAAGCCGATCATAACGAATACAAGTCTCATGTATATAGGCATAGTTGATAAAATTGCATAGTAATCTGCTGCTACCTGGAGGTGCTCATCCGTCAGGGGCACCTGCCACAAGGTCACTGAATCGGCAATCCAATGCGAGAGGAAGCACCCTTTAGGACGAGAGTGGATATGATGCACGATTAGATGTATTACCGGGTCGAAGGACTCACCTAGTAGAAAGCTCGTCGCGCAGACGATGACACCGACCCGGAGACCCATTGCACAAAGGCGTGTTCAATGAATTGCCGAGTTACTTAGCCCCCGCGTGACCCCTATTCAATATATTAATGGCGCCTTGCCTGAATTCAAACGGAGCTAGCCGAGTTATCACTGAAGCGTCAATTCAGTTCCTTTTCAAGCGCCCTCATTTGTCTTTCAGTCCTAATGGCGAGTTCTAAGACGCTCGACTTGTTTCAGCATCTGTCTTTACCAGCCAGGGAGGAGCGCTTGGATGCATCTGTCGACCTCGTTCATACTCTACTTGAATCCCAATCTCAGTATGAAGCAAAAGGGCCACACAAGATGCTGGTAGATGCGGCAGAAGATGACCATGAAGAATCAAGGCCCCTCAAGAACAAAATTCCTGTGGATCCCCTTGAGGCAATCAAAGGTCTACATGCTGAAGACGTTAGCTATGCTGTTCGTCGACTATCTCGCGGTCTCGCGAGCTCCCGTGAAAGCAGCAGACTGGGTTTTGCAGTGGTTTTGACTGAAGTAGGTGTTTAATTTCCTGATAGCTAGCCCTCACCGGGATTCACACACCAAGCTATAGCTATTGTCGAGGCTAAATACGATCTCTTCTTCTCAAATCATCTCATTGGTGCTTAGTTCCAGCAAGATATCGGCAGATATGCGAGGTTCTGAAGTCACGGACCAATATTTTGCTCGCTTGTTCGGCTTGATTTCTGTCATCCAGTCGAGGGTTTTGTATCAGGTTGCCGCCCCACAGACCGAATGTTCCCCTCTGACGACGCCTTCTTCACTGTCAAACTTTCAAACTGTCTGCAGGGAGCTTATTGCCGTAGGCAAAGAGGAATCACGGCTCCGAGAAAGCTGTTGGTGGGCCATTGGCCTGAGTATTGACCGTCTTCGAGAGTGTGGTTCTGTTCCGTGGATGAGCGAGGCGAAGCAATGGATCCTTAATACGGTATATGAAGTTAAGAAGCATAGCTCTCACTCAACAGCCTGGACACCCGAGAAGCTTGCTATCACTCTTCAGTTGATGCCCTTGGCCCCATCAGCGAATTGGAAGTCTTTGTTGGCCCCAACATTTAAAAACGGGCATCCATTGACTCTCAACAATCTTGCCAGCGTCGCAAGAATTTTAAAGGTATGCGCGAGCGATACTATTCGGCAGAAATAGGTGATGCATTGTGTCTGTCAGGGACTTCCCGACGAGGGAACTAATACGTCCATCCACCCCAAGGACACTGAATGGAAACCTCAGTTGCATTACGCTTGGCAATTGATCATCCAACAGTATTACCCAACAGATGGCACTGAGCCCCCGCACAATTCGTCTTTTTCCGACTTTTTCCGCATCGTGGTGGACGGTGAGTAGGCAAGCATGTACTGTAGTCACAGCCCAACCAAATTTGATTGTAGAATCCTTACTTTCGCCTGAGGCTCCCTCACAAGAGTACCAGTTCTGGGGTCTTTCAGTTGTTAATTTGGCCCTCAACACTATACCTTCCTCTGATATACCTCAATTATTCACCTGGAATTTCATGTCCACCTGGATCAAGTATTTGTCAGACAGGGATCGTAACTTGCATCCGATGGCACAACAACTGGTAACCACACCATTTGTGCTTTCCCATGTTTTCTTCTAACAGCTCACTTTGATTTCTCCAAGGCCACAAAAGTTCGGTCAATAGTGGCACAGCATCCTATCACCGGGTTCAATGTTTTCACTCAATGGCTTGGGTCGTACAAGAGCCATCAATTATATATCCCGAATGTTAATACCATGGAAAATATTTTAATAGCTACTGACGAGGATATTGTGATGAAGTATATTCAGCATATTATCCAGTTGCTGCGAGATGGCGGGGAGGAAAACAGGCGAGTTTCACTCTCTCATTACGTGGCCTGATTTCTAAAGTCCTCTAAGCTCTGAATCCTTCCGACTCTGGGCCATTGACCAGCTCTGGGCCAAGTCTCGGAATCCCTCGATTCGAAAAAATGACGAATGCATCATGCCAATTCTGGAGTTCTTTATCGTTGAGGGTTTCTTTGATGTACAAGAGAAACTCGACCATAATGCAATTACCAGTGTACGCCGAGTATTGTAACTTTTGGCGCGATTAACTTCATGATTTTTTCAGATTCGTGAGGCGCCGAAAGTTCCATTCTCTGTGGTGGCGAGGAAACATTGTCGGATGCGGCTTTTTGCTACTTTGGCAGGCTTAATGTCAACTATCGTCAAAGGTTCGCTTAACACTGTTTTCTGTTCGCTTCGAGCCTAAGAGATCCGATGACCAGATGCCAGCCTCAGAACTGCTAAGACCCCTACTGCATTCGCATTGGATGGTAAATCATGGCTGTCGAAAGTCTTTGGGGTCATTTCGGAGTTGGAGCGGGATTCAGATACTACAAAGGCTGCCACCCCTCTTGTACAGCCATCCGAAACTTTAGCTGCTCTAAGAAAGCAGACTAAGAAACTTCGGTCGCGCCTTCGCGCCTCGGTACGTCCATGGTGTGGTGTTTATGGCATTAGGTCATTGCTTGAGCTTTCCGGTTGTAGGAGGACAATCAGGAGATGGCACATGGCATAGACGTTTTACTCAGTGCACTTCTACTGAATACCTACGATCCTGATGCTGATGTTCAGGAGCTTCTTCAAGTGAGTACCTCAAGTGACCCAGATAAATGCAGTGGCTCACGTCTTATACATTGTATTCAGGGCTGCATCTTGAGTGTAGCTAGACTTTTGCCTCCCAAAGAATCGTCGCCTAAGAAGAGGGGCAATGTCGCAGAAGTATTGCCGAATGCCCCACTACCAATTGACGAGATTGTTGACATTCTGATCGGATTGCTTGAAACTGGTACCGCGTACTCGCGTGTAGTTGCAAATGTTTGTTTCGAAGCCCTTACTCCAGAGATGCGGCAGGGCACGATGGATCTAATATTGGCAGTAAGGAATTGTGTATCCCTTCCCACAGCGTTTCCCTAACTACTCCCATCCCGTAACTACAGCAACTTGAGCAGCGTGATGTATCGTCGAGTGATTTACGTGAAGACGATGAAGCGGAGGCCGAGAGCGAAGGCAGTAGTGCATCCTCGGAGTCGGATGAAGACACCGATGGCGATGAGAAGGAAGATGATGACGCCGACGGAAATGACAGCGAGAGTGCAAATGAATCTTCTCCTGAGGGGGACGATGAGCAATTGGAGGAATTGCGACGCAAAGTAGCCGAAGCCCTCCAAACTGATGACCCGGAGCAAGACGGCGAGGAGGGAGAGATGAACGATGAGCAGATGCTGAAGCTGGACGGCAAACTTGTCGAGGCTTTCCGTCTGCAACGCGGCCCCAAGCCGGCCAAGAAGCATGTGCAAAGTAGGCGCCCATAATAATCATAGCCGAGCCTTGCTCATCTGTCCTTGTAGATCTTCGGCTTGACGCCACGAACTTCAAGACTCGCGTCCTAGATTTGATTGATATCTTCATACGCAAGCAACCCTCCAGCCCCCTTGTTCCCCACATGATTCCGGCTTTGCTGGAAGTTGTACAGACCAGTCGCTCAGATGAAGGCCACTTTTCCAAGAAAGTCCTCAATATTCTTCAATCCAGGCTCTCCAAGATCAACTCACCCCCCGATCCGAGCCTAGATGTGGAAAGGACGCTGGGGGTTTTCCGCCAACTGCACAGCTCAGCACGGAAAGCGTCTCGCGACTCTTTGGCTTTGTTTGCAAACCCTGCAATTTATTTGGCAAGAGTCCTCAGCCATCTGGGGCAAACAGAAGAAGTGACCTCGTTGTATCTTGAGTCATTGAACGATTTCGCAACTCGTTCAGGGTCAAATAACGTTCTTAATTTCTTCAAGCAATGGGTCCAACGGCAATATCTAGTTGCTTGGGGTCTCCGTGATAACATATTGGAACTTTGTGGTAGCAGCAAGATTCACACCGCTTTCCGCCGACTCCTGGTGTTTCAAATACTGCAGGAGTTACTCGTGAATGGACAAAATTTGGTGAGTTTGACCCGTGCTGCTCGAAACGTCGCTAAACGCCGCGCACAGCACGGAGACACTCATAAAAACGAGTTCGTTTCATTCATGAAGTCCTACCGTCAATTGCTTTACTCCAACATCACAAAAGCGGTTCAGGATGGCGGCGCAAAAACAAAAAATTCCGGACAGATTAGGGACCTGTTGAAATTCGGGCAACAGGCGTTGGTTATCTCCGGGCGCCACGTTAAGTTCCAGGATGAGCTGGCTGCTATTTGGGAGCCTGATTCGCTTCACTCCCTTGAAGAGCTGCTGGAATCCAGTCCGCACGCCGGAAAATTGACGAAAACCTTTCAGAAGATACATGATGCTGCTGTCCCGCGGGTGTCGAAGAACAACGGAAGCGTTGAATCAAAGCGCAAAGCAGAGGCAGACGAACCTCCCAAAGACGAGGGAAAGGCTCATGTCAAGGGGAAGGATGAACCTAAGCGGAAAAAAGCAAAAACAAAATAATGCATTATCATTGCTATCATGTATTAGTATATCGTTTTCGCTTAGGTTGCTGCGGATGTGATAGAGCATCTCGGCGGAAAATTTGGGTATCATGGGTACTACGGAAACAGTCCGAACGTCGAGTGAACGCATAACTTAGTCATCAACATCAAATGGCTTTAGCCACGGTCTAAGTGTTGGACCATCGAGGAGCGGGTGCATGAATAGGATAACTGGCCAATAAATCAATTGCCAATGCTAATGCCATCCGCGAGCACGCACCTCACGCTGGTTCCATAACCTTTCTCCTTCTCTACACGAATATCAAAGATCAAATCACCGCTCGATTCATCCCAATCAACCTGACACCAGTTTCGTCTTCCCATCACCAAATTAGCTTTCAATGGAGTTCCATCCGTGTCCTGCTTAAATAACGGCACCTGAAAGCCAGATGTCAGCCTCCACTGTGTGCGGAAGCGGCAGCAGCAGAATGCGCACCATCACTTCATCTGTTTGAGCGGAATGTAAAGTTTTGTGGGTTTTCTTCCCTAAAAGCCCTACCATCTTCAACACCCCAGCGGGTGGAGGTGTGTTGACAATGGCACTTGTGACAACCTGAAGGAAGAGTCAGGGGCTCTGTGCGCGTCTTCGCAGATCAACGATGCTCACATTCAGCATATAGCGGTGATCTTGGTAAGGATCCACCCCAGGACCTTTCTTGCTTTTGACGAGACTTTTGAACAATCCAACGGCAGCACAATGCACATCACCGCTGAGGAAGGTGATGCGCAATTTCTGAGACAAAGCGACCTTCTGGAGTTCTTGAACCAGCCAATTGCGCTCAGCCTATTTTCAATACAATGAGCAGCAGCAGATGAGAAGCCATACAGCTCAATATAACACCATACTTTATGATGCGTGGCTGTCCAATGGTCATTCTACCCCCCAAATAAATCATTCAAAACATTACACGAAGCGTCCACATACCAGATCGTCCAGAAGCTCAGCTGAAACAGTAGGTCAGATTAAGGTAACATGATGCAGGAGACTACGCACCTTCTTTATTGAACTTGTTTACGAACCCACTCATTCCGAATCCTGAGCGAGCTAAAGCAATGAAAGGATTTAGCTTGGATTCTAGGGCAGACCTAGTAGGGCGATGTCATGAGCACAACGCACGACGAGAGATGATCAATTTGCCACTTACTCTAAAAAGTTCATTCTGGGATAGGCAATCGGCACGCCAAGCAAAAGAACTAAATGTTCGACGCTTGTTGGTAAAGCTCTTATTCGATCAAGGATAACCTTATATGTCTTCTCGGACACAATACGCTCCTTCCGTCGCTCCGCGCTGGCCATAGGTGACTGTCAACACACGGAGTACGCTATAAAGGATTCAAAAAACCCATTACCGGCAATCCAACAAAAGTAATTGGGCCTGAGGTCCCAAATATGTCAGCAGCGAATGGGAGCACGATGGAATCCAGGGGCCAAGCTCGCCCATGATGAGGGCTCTGTTAGGATGTGGGTGCATATCCAACGATCCGTCCACTGCGTCCACAGTAAATTGCTGGAAGAGTAGAAAAAAGAAGTATCCTCGTGCTCCGATTGCGTTGAAGACGGGAGATGACTGTAGATCAGCCGGATCTTTTCGAAAATGTGCAGCGACGTCGATGATGGGGCCCATAGAAAATATGAAGACGTACAACTTCCAAAACCATCAATGAGATCGTGATCGTCCAACTAGAAGGTCACCTAAGGTCAGGAAGTCGAAACGTGACGAGATTCAGGCTTACCATATTCACCTATGGCAACCAAGATGACAAACGGCTCGGAGTGCATTCCCTCGGAACTGGCGACACAATTACTTACCATTGGGCTACGAGCGTGAAAATAATCAATATCGTGCGTCAGAACCTACATGGATTTGTCCCTCACATTGTTCTCGTACATCTAGCAAAAGCGCCACTCCTAAACATGAGGCAATAATGGCTGAAATAAAATCGATCGATTGCAAAACGCATTTCGTCCGTCAATTGGTAATTAATTTTATCGGTGACAAGTTTCTTGTTGATCCAGTCTTGTATCTCGGGCTCCTGAGTCACTCTAACAACGCATTTAGCAGTAGCACAGCTATCAACGATGACAGCTTACTTGTCACAATATATTTGATCACCGCCTCCGACCAAAGCATGAAAGGGTTTCTCGTAATGTTTGTTTAAGAGATCGACCCAGAGAGGGTCATAGCCACTGACAAACCCAGGACCTTTGAAATCATCCGGGTTGATTCCAGCGCTAAATCCATTGCACTGAGAATGAGAAGGTCAGTTTCACATTGCACCAGTCACGTGTAATGACGACATATCCGAGGAAGAGTGAACTGACCGAATGCACAGCCCAGCGAAGATTCTGGCCAATTGCTGGCACAAAGAATTCGAGGCGAGCACCGTTGTTGATTTGGTAAGAAACTCCCATCTCATACCTGGAGAGTGGAATTTCAATCATGAATCGCCAGAATGTGAATGTCCCTGCTGTGCCGTAATAAACCCAAATCTCTTCACCAGTGATTTGTTTCGAATAATAGACAGTTTTTGGGGACTTAGGAGTGTCAGCACCGTTGGAAAACTCTTCAGGTTGCATCGGAGAGAGACTCCCAATATTGGTAGGATCATATGGGGCTGGTTCACTCGATAACCTGGGCCTCCTGTCCTTCCGAAGGGCAGGAGGAACGAGTGGGCTACTGGGGTCCCACTCCAGGGAAAGGTAGGGTGAAGGGGAATACACAGAGCCTTGGTCTGCAGTGACAATCATCACAGCCCCATGCCAGACACCGTCAATGACAGTATCATATCGAAGTAGAGGACCGCACATGAACTGAAGGTGGGGGCTCATACGTGTTGGAGATGGGAATTTAAGAGTCCGTTCAATGGCAGATAGAGGCGGGCTGAGGCTAGCACCATCTTCTTTGGCTGGGCTAGGGATTTGCGAGGGGCCCAAATTTACAGGCGGTCGATAAGAGGGCACTTCATAACCATAGCCGATGGGCTTATGGCTTCCAGCCTCCTCGTAGTTACTCAGGGGTTGGATGTTGATGTGTGAAGCGGCCCTCCCAACCGTCGCATAGTATGCGTCTTCCTAAAGGTTCGGGCATGTGAGCTATGCCCCTGCGGTGAAGCCATTTCAGAAAAAAGGTATTGCTTTACGCACCTTCGCCGCTCGTCGACGTGCATGAAACCCAGGTTCATCCATAACTGACACTTTGAGGCTGTGTCAAGCCTGATAAGGTGGCCATTGCCGAATCCGCTTCTCAATTTATCCGAACCATCGTTAAAGTTGAGGAGTGTCCAGCATTCTTACAATAGTCCAAGCTGTCTAGAAGCACCACTTATATGCTGGAAACGAGCTCCTCTCCGCGTGACAATGCTGGCAGCGCTATCCAACCCCAGGATTCTTTATCGACGCACTACTGTAATTAGTAATTACATGCCATGACTCATGTGGGATGCGACCTTCGCAAATCTTCCATCGCAACTCCCAGATGTCTTACATGCACTGGCAATGAAAAACTCAATCAATGTTTTCGTGAGCTGGGGACATAATTGTCACTCCACATTGCGATGTGTCTGTAAACTTGGGAACGATCGAGCGATGACATCTAGTCCGATGAACAAGAGTTTTGAGTCGAAGAACAAACCGGCCACGCTGCTATCCTATTCCTTCTGATGGTGCTGTTTTGATCGGCTTCCAGCAAGGAGACTCATTTTGTGAGTCATGGTTTGGAATTGAATTGGCCAAGAGATTGTCATGGCAGCACTGCCACAACATCCTTGTTCGGTGCGACCGTCCAAACACTTCTTAAATTTAGCCCCTCCATCCTGGCGGGGTTGCACATGAGAATACGGCGTCTTGAATTAAGGCAACCTCACGCATCTGAGCTGTTTAAACTCCAACCAAACCCGCGACGCACAGCACGCAGTGCTGTTCGTTCTCAGTCTGTCAATCGTGATTAGCGAGAAAAGAGGATAGAATCCCTCCTTAGCACAAAGCCATGCCGAAACAGCCAGGGTGAGTGCCTCTGCTTTATCAACAACCGTACCCCTGATATCCTCTATGTTCAGCCAAGTGTCAAGAGAGCAGGCAAGGGAATTTGCCACTGAAATGCTTGACATGTTCGAGCGTTTCTTCGCCTTGTTTGTCGCTGAGCCAAACGAGGGAAGCGCTACATCATGCAGAGCCAGTGACGATGGCGTTCAACCTCGCATATCCATAGGGGAGGACGAACTTGCTTTGATGGATCGATTGACGCGTGTAAGATCCATTATTGATGGCTCAACGGTGCGGGAGATCACACCCCCCGAGTCCTCTACCCGGGCAACTGCGGCACCTAGTCTATCAGCATCCATCAAAGGAACTACCTCCGGCGATCCCAACACCATCACTAACTTGACCAACTGGAGGGATCCATTGAAGTCGTTCACCACGGCTTCGCCTGAGAAGCCATCCCGCACGAGTCCAGCCACCATAGCGAGTTCGGTAGACTTCCCTCACTTACCCAACCTCATCGTTCAGGGTAGTCCCGGAAAGTTCTACCGCCGCAGAGTGTTCTCTACGGAAGCTACGCAGCTCCCGAAGTCTTCACTCCGAGTCGATGTTTCGAATGGTTAGCCTTTTTATTGGTGCCTCTGTCATATCCGACTTAATGCTGTTCAGATATCGACAAGTGGATACCCTCTCACTTATCTCACGGTATCCAGGATCAATTGCGGCGGATGATGGCCACTGCGCCCTCGAATTCCGGCTTCGGTTCCATATATGCGATGGAAATAGTAGGTGAATCCACACCAATATTCCATTTATTTCTTCGATCCACCTTGAAGCTAATTATCATTAGACCATAACATCTCTGGTCATACTCTTGTGAGTCTAGGCTACACAAAAAACATGCTACAGACGATGGATCGCTGGAACAAAACGCATCAACGAAATAAGGCCGAATTAAGGGCCATCTGGCCAGGCGGCATTATCGAAGCGGTCATCTCTTCAAATGGACCGAGACTAAAGCAGCATCTGCAAGAGATCACAGAGCGGATTAAGTGTTACCAGCGTCTTTCAAGTAAGTGGCTCACCACCCCTTTCCACCGGGTATTAATCGCTTCCCCGACCAGAACTGATAGAGATAGAGCTGAGCCAATACAAACATTTGACGCGGTGTGATTATTGTAAGCGTCCAAAGTATTTCCAACGTTTAATTCGTGTAACTTATTGCACCCTTGCTGTGAATAAGGCATCGCAAAGACGAAGCATGTCGGATTGTATGCGTTTCCGCATGGCGGAGTTTCGACCTGGGTTGAAGTTGTTATCCCAGTCGTTCAGAAATGGCGAGATTACGTCAATGAATGTATGTAATAACTCCCTCTGTTGCTATGTTTTCAGATGCTCTGTTGCGATTCCCTGTGCTTGTTGGCAATTGTCTGTAACGGGTCTGGACTTTTCATTGCCATGTGAAGTTATTTCCTTTGCTACGTAGTAATTTCCTTTGCTAGTCATTCTCTTGGCCAGTCGTTCAGTGCTGTGCTAATTATGTATTTTTTGAATCTACAGCAGCGCCCACTGGCAGTGACCTGCACAATGTGCGTTACGAAGATAGATCGAGGGACTTCACTGCGTAATGAGACCGGTGGTAGATCACAAACCAAATAGGCATAATTGGGGACCGAGGTCTGGGGTGGCATCGCTTGAACTCAACGGCCATGCAGGGCCAAAGGAGTACAAACAGCGTCCCGATGACGGTCCCACAACCATAGAGCAAGGGCATCTCCTCTCACCCTACCCACTTCTGCGACACCTTTTCACACACCCCACATTTTACAGACATGGCCAGGTTTGTCGCTTATGTCCAAGGCAGCTGTGGCACCAGAGAAAAGGCTCGCGCATTTGCTCTCCAGATGCTCTTAATGCTGGAACGTTTCGTAGAGCTCTTCGTTTCGGACCCCCAAGATCACGATCTTAGAGCGAGAGTAACGACGTTGAGAAGCACACCATGGGATAGCGATTACCGTCATGGGCCCCTAATGCCCTCACCAAGCAGCCTCTCCAGTTCAACCACCAGCACTATGGGATACAGCCTGTCCTCCTTGAAGACAAGTGCCTCCTTTACCCGTCTCCCCCTTACGGCCATCCAGCCTGACCTAACAAACAGACATGCCATTCGTGCACCGTCAGTAGTACCCAGTGGTCACCCACACAGTCAGCAAGTCCCCAACCCCCAGTTATCTGGAAGAATCGGATGTGGAAGACGGGAGCTCGGACTTGGGTTCTGATTACGAAACTCAACGTGGATTCCACCCGATTCGGCGAGTGGATCTAGACAACAAGATATACCACGAATTAGGTGAATTGATGAGGAGGCCTCTTAAGCCCGAGGACTCGGGTAAAGGATATGTTTACACTTTCCAGATAGAAGGCAAGTGGGGCGTCTTATCCTACTGGCTTAGTGATATTCTTGTCGATGGCCGATGATGGTTTGTCATTGCAGTCCGCTTTGATTGAGGAGGATGTGTCCAGTCAGCAAGTTTCGCGGTGAATGGCTCCGATATCAATTGGAAATAAGCTCCCGCGCGCTTTTCCTGATCCGACTATCCATGCCATCCTCGCCATCATTTTGACCAATTCGATGCAGGGGAAAAACCAATGTCAGTTTTATGAACCGAATCGAAATTGTGATCCATGTAAAGAAATACATACATTTATTTGGCTCTCTCCTTTCCTTCAGGTAGTTGCCAGATGGCCGACCGATTTGTTTATCGACGGCATCATTCCAGCAGTTGGGCATTTTCTCTTAAGGAAGCCGATCCGGTTTTGGCCAAATTCAATTCTTTTCGCCCGAATGCAAGTCATGGGGCAGGTTCCAATTGAACTTTGTCGTTGCGACCCTCATTGATTCGGCTAACTCTGCGCGAAATCGCGTCCTTGAATGCGACTCGGTCCCGCACAATTCAAACCACACCAATGTCCAGCAGAAAACGACCCCGGACATCGCTATATTGAGGGACTTGCTGCTATAATGCTAGACGTCTATAGGGTGCCTCAGAATACTGACGCATCTCGTTTCTGATGTCTTGAAGCAAGTATGTGCGTGAAATGAACAAATAATCATTAGAGAACAACTTGACATTCTACGCGGATGGTCCCGCCTCATGTCCTTGCGCTTTCACAGCGTTCGCGTAGTCCGTCTGCAATTGCATCATGGATAGATCGCTTAGGTGGTCTATCGTGCTTGACAGCGATGGGGAGCTTGGAGATATGAAGTTGTTCTCCGTGAAGTTGTTGCCGTTGTCAAGTATGTAGGGGGGCTCGGCATTGCCTGGCTCCTGGTTCGTGTTCTGTGTGTTACTGAACGGGTATGGTGCCTGACTCGCCACGCTGAATGTCGCTTCGTTCCTGGAGTCGCGGTGGAGTCAACTCACTCGGTGCCCAGGCCCCACCACAACTCCTGGAACGAAGCGACGTTCGGCACAGCGAGTCAGGTGCCATACCCGTGCAGTAACACGCAGAACACGAGCTAGGAGCCAGGCAGTGCCGAGCCCCCCCCCTACATACCTGACAATGGCAACAACTTCATGGGGAACAACCTCATATCTCCAAGCTCCCCATCGCTATCGAGCACAATAGACCACCTGGGCGATTTGTCCATGATGCAATTGCAGACGGATGACGCGAACGCCATGAAAGCGCAAGGACATGAGGTGGGACCTTCCACGTAGAATGTCAACGCGCGGTAAGTTGTTCTCTAATGATTATTTGTTCGTTTCAGTGTGGCGGTTTTGTTCATTACGATACTGAGACTTTATAGTGGCACATTCCTATTCGTCAACTATTCTAAGGTCACGTCATTGACAAACCAGAAGCTCGCATAGATGTAACTTCTATAAGTTGCAGTGGAGAGATAAAGCACGAGCTTCCCCCCCTGGATGGTGGAGTTCTTTAGGTGGCCGCAATAACGCGGATGAGGCACAATTCTGGAGGGTGAGCTCAGCTGCCCTAACAGCAGCGTGCTGAAAACGTCTCAGCCGCGTTTGGCCTTAATCCGCAACCACCTCTAGAAAGTTTCCAGTTTTTCAAACTTGATGGCGAAAAATCTACAGCTCAAAGTTCCTCTCATGTATAATGCCTGGCGAGTGACCAATCATTTCTCTATATGGATCTCGTTCTGATTGCATACGACTGTAGTGGTGGAAAGAATTTTCTCCATAATTTTGGACGGTTTTCTTGACCACCTTGAAGCCATGGCAGGCAAATCTCGCAAGGGAGGAGAGGATATTGATGTGAGTTCACCTAATGTACACGACCGATTATTTTTAGTGCTCAGGTGTCAGTTCCTCTTTCAGAGTCAGGGCAGCTGGAGCAATTGTACGTGCTACTACTACCGAGGGCCCGACGGATCACGGATTACGTAGTACTCCACTGCGTGCATCATCGTTGGTTTCTAGTATACTAGACCGTCGACTGCCATCTGGGAGGCTGCACATCAAAAAGCTGTTCGTGCTCGAGAAATTACAAGGTCAGGATGACCTTAGAAGGAGAGGTACACCTTCATTCTTCTATTGATACAGTACAGATACTAATGAGATCATAGCGTCCGACCCCTCACAAGATCGGTACTATTCATGACTGGAACGAGCAAAAGCTGTAAAGCATGGATCGAAGGTTGCTGGATAGGCACTCGTGAGGAGCTTGACGTAGCGGATCACTGATTCCACCGCCTATCGGACAGAATATTATTTTTTCCCAGTTGATGTTTTGTCACCAGAGAAAGCTCCGTCACATCGCTTTCCCAATGTCTTTGTCCCTACTTTCTTACTCCGTTTGTGTGTTTCTGTCTTTGTGTCTCAGGCTCTTTTGTTGTATGGGTCCCGCGCGCAGATTGGAATTGCGCCCGATCGATTCCGGCTGTTTTCACTAGGAGGACATACCGCCTGATTGCGCAGCAATATGATGGGAAAGTGCGAGTCGCTGTATGCCTGGGCGGTTTCATTTACTTGTTTATAATGATAGAGATTCGAACTTACGGATATACGGAATTTGTGTTGCCGGTGTCATCTCTTTCAATTGGGTTCTCGTCTGCTTGCCTCGCGTTCTCTTCTCATGTGCTCCGTGCACTTGCTTCTAAGAGCCCTGATACCCGGATGGTCCCATCTTCCTTGCTTTAGGGGGTTTCAGAGCACTATCGATCTTTGTCTCGGAGCGTGCCCGACCGTCTTCGATTCCTCCTATTTTCAAATCCAGTTCCCCACACTGCTCTCAGGGCATACTCCGAAACCATTTGTCCTCGTGCGCTCTTTAATGGTGACTTGCCCCTCTGGCACTGACTGGCCTGGACCTTTCAAACATTCTAGACGATCTCACACACTTCACCCAGGCTAGAAAACTTGAGCCTCCAACATGTGATTCGGTCTTTTTTCGTCCCCCTATATTCCGTTCCCCCCGGATCGAGTTGGACTTGGACAATCGACTCCTATTGACTCTTATTTGTACACGGAACCCCGCAAGCGGTCACTTGCGCATGTGCCGGGTGCCGGATCCCGGAACGGGGGTTCGGACAGGAGGGGGGGACACCCCTGTTCCGCATCGAGCTTCTTTGAGCAATTTCGGCAGGACATGAAGTCCTGGCGCGGCAACACATCGTCCCTGGAACAATCCATCATCATGATGCATATCTTTACCTTGCTTGCAAGGTCATTGCCAGGTCATAATTGCCGTGGGAAATATGTAACTATTGCAAATTCCTATGAACACATCACATGGTTCCTCTGAATCAATTACTATTTGCAAACACGTCACATGGTGCTCCATCACATGGTCCTCATGTGTGTGCCATCGTTCCAGCAATGCAACGCTGTTCCCAATGTTCCTTTGTCTTCTTGTTCAACTCTTCAAACTGTGAGTCCGCCCACTTTAGAGCCTCACACACAGGCCGTGTGAAAAGGGTTTCATCGAAATCTCTCAATAAGCGGATGGTTTTTCTCCCTGAGCTATGCGATAATGCAACGTATGCACTGAATGGTGTCAGTGCTCCAGTAGGAGGAGTTGTGAGGTTGATTATTACATGCGCGCGATAGTCCGTGGAACCATATGCTCCAGTTATAGGGAGTTGTTTCCACTTCACACTTTTGGCTTTCTGTAAGGGATTAACCTTACTTCACTATAATTCCGATTATAGTGATATTTATATTATGTTGCATCGCTATAATTCCCATTATGGTGATGTGGTTATTTCTTTATTTATTTGTGCCGAGATATGTAATTTACATATATATACCTCGGAGTAGTTGTAAAGGCCCGGTAGCCTTTTACCTCTACCCCGTTGAATATACAGCTCATTAAAGCTTATGTTTAGACGGACCTACTGAGGCCTGAGGCGAACAGGGGAACGGAACGTTACTGTCCCCAAAATAGTAAGCAACCTTTCACTTTCCCTCCTCCAATCTTCAGTTGGTACTTAGGGAAAATTGGCACCACCCCATCGGGTATGTCCCCCATCTGGCTTGGATTGCCATATTCTAATAAGAATGCACGATGGTGGGTAAACCAGCGATACTCTAGGCCCCCAGTTGGATGTTGTAGCCTCCCTCAGTGAAAGGTTGTCTTACTAGTTTGGGGACGGTAATGTTCCGTTCCCCCGTTCGCCTCAGGCCTCAGTAATCCGTCTAAGTATACGCTTGATTTGGCTGTATATTGACGGGGTAGAAGTAAAGGCTAATCTGCCTTTTACAGCTACCCCGAGGGTTTATATACAATCTTATACATTCTCGGCACAAATAAATAGAGAAGCTTCCGCGACGCTAAATTAGCGTCGCAACATAATTATTACACAACACAACATCAACTGATGTTGTGGGTGGAATATAGACATGGGCCGGGGCCTCACATCCTCCTCCCTTGCGATACTAGATCGCAGACAGGGTACTAGCATATATACACAAGGGGAAAGCAAGCATTTTTAAAGAAATAAAAAAAAAACGTTCTACATACGAAGAATGTATGCAAACGGGGGCACACTCATTGCAGGAGGCTATAATAGTATTTTGTAGGCGAAGCCCACTTAGAGTTTCTCCTGGAACATATGCACCCAGATCTCGACGACAGTGTTGTCGACGATGGAACGACTTTCTCGTCGTTGTGAGTTTATTAAATACCATCGTCCACCGTGACGATGTTGACAGTGTAGGTCGTCGACGGCAGAGTTGTCGCCGACGAGAAAATGAATAATCAACGACGATTGCGTTGACGAAGGACGAAGGGTACAGAATAGACAATCAACGACAGCATTGTCGTTGATGAAGGTAAGAGATTATTGATCAACGACGGCCTTGTCGTTGACGAAAGTGGGTAATCAACGACGGCATTGTCGTTGACGAAGGTATGGATGAGGGGGGGTCAGTTCCTCATTCGTTTACGCGGCGCTGACCCGGACAGGCCAGAGCCGGATGGGCGATTCGACGTAGTCCTACGAGTCGTCGTGGACCTAGCCGCGTCGACAGCGACATCGTCACTCAGATAGTTGTCGTCGTAGTGACGAGTCTCGACATCAGCGTCGTTCATGGACGAATCCTCGTCTTGACGACGGTGCGAATAATGGACATGGTGCGCGGGATGGCCACGTCCATGAGAAGAGGGAGCACGCCCTCGCACTGGTGGTGCGTGGGCGGATTCGTACACCGACGAGTGTGCATACGTCGGAGGGGGGTATTGCGGCGGAGGTGGGGCGTTTGAATACGCCACAGGGTGTGGGCTCGCGTACATCATAGGCGGGTTTGAGTACGATGTTGGGGGAGGGTTCGAGTACATAAGTGCTCGTTCCTGGCGTTGAATTTTACGACGCTCACGAGCGTCGTCAGTCATTGGTTTTATCCATCGACACGCGAGGATGTACATCCGTGCAATACGAGCCGGGGGGTACTGGTCGGGAAGTCTTTTCGCCTCCGTCTCAATGTCGTCGCGCGACATACGCATTCGTGAGGCGCGGTTGTTTGTAGCCACCCTGTACCAATCGGTACAGGTGTCGACGTCCTCTTGCGAGGGCTTGCCCGTCTTGAACGACCAGGCAAGATGGTACATTGTAGCATAGAACCTCACACCCTCTTCGGTGTGTATGTAGTTACGAACCAACTCGAACCACTTAGGTTCTTTGTCGTGGACGAGCGCAGCCGCGTCTGGGAATTCGATTCTATCGACATGGTCGATGTCGTAGAAGCGGGTAGGAAGGGCCACCGATCGACAATATGTCGGTGGGGGTAGGGGTTCGCCATGCACTTCAGTGAGTTTGGCGTCGTAGTACTCGTAGTAATGGTAGCCGGGTGGACGGTTCGCGACGAATTCTTCGAACGGGGCATCAGGGTCGACGACCCATTCGCCTTCCATCTCGTCATCGTCGGACGTGGGGGCCCATCTCTTGGAAGAGGTGGTTTTCTTCGACGGCGCAGACTTGGCCGACGCAGGATCCACCGGGCCAACCCCGGGGATAACGATGGTTTGGGGAACAGTGGGCCGTGACGACGAGGGAGCAGAAGATGTGATCGGGGCGGGTTTGGGAGACGCAGGGCGTCCCCTCGCCGTGCGCGCGACTCTAAAGACGTCCTCGTTGAGTTCGTCGTTGGCCTTTCGGAGGGATTCGACCCGTCGATGAAGACGGTCGTTTTCAGAACGCAGGTCGTCGGCCTCGTTCTGCAGCATCTCATACTTGTTCCTGAGCTCATCGAGCTCATCACTCCTACGTTCGTCTTCGAACGTAGTCTCTTTGCGTTTCTCGAGTTTCTTTTCGATACGGGCCCACACGACTTCTGTAATCATTTCGAGTTGATCGAGCCCTGTCTGCGTGGAACGCGGCAGGTGGGGGTATTTCTCACTCGCGCTTACGCGAGTGGGCAGGACCAAATGGTCCTGTTTTGGGGTTAAAACGCCCGTGCTGGGCGTTCCAGGGGTGACAGTCTGAGCGACTGTGGAGTTGTCGTCCATTGACGACATGGCAGCATCCGTGATGGGACTTACAGGTGGGGAGTTTGGACTGGAGTCTACGAGGGCCTCCTTGATGGGGGAAAGGTCGAGGGAGGAATCAGCGAGGGGGGATTCAGTCGCGTTCATTTGAGCGATTTCAAATTTGATGGTAGGAAGCAGGAATTGATCCCGCTTTCGTCGCATTTATCCGATATTATTCGGATATTCCCGGACTTGCCAGTTTAGGCAACTCATGGCTTCAACGCCATAGTTGGCCGTGATAAGGCATTGATATCCGCTGGTATCGGACCGGTAGGCGACGTTCACGCCGTGGTCGTGATGGTCCGCTGGATCTATTGTCCGGCGTCTGATCCCGTCGTTGACGGTTCAGTTCCTCGACGTTCTCTACCCCTTGTACTGTTAGGTAGTCATCCAACGCAATTAGATCGTTTACGTTGGCCAAGGGTTCCCAAGTAAGGTCACCAAGTCCCCATCGGACACGGAACCATAAAGACTTATCGTCGTCCCATCGATGGTCGACGATTTCCCTAACCTGGTATTCCCGTTCTGGGTCGTCGCCAAAGTCGTAAAACACTTCTACGGCGCGCCCAGGGAACAGCACAGAATCATTTGGCTCATGAGGTGCGAGCCGTGAGACGTGGAACTTCGCAAAGATATTTCTTTGCGTCAACACTGGGGGAAGCCTGAGGACGTAGTTTGATGAGTCCTCAAATACCTCCAGTATTTCGTAGGGGCCAATATAAGTTGGCAACAACTTATGCGCCCTCCCCTTGGGGAGGTTCAGATCTTTCGTTGAAAGATATGCGTAGTCCCCTTTCTTCAGTTTTGGGGAATCAGGGCGCCGATGTCGGTTCGCCTGGATAGCCTGTTCTACACAACTCTTAATAATAGCGTCGTGAGCGGCCTGGATGTTGTCCAGGGCCCGCTGGGCAAAGGATTTCACCCCCGGCAATTCGGATGATGGCAGAGACACGGTCATTTGTGGGAGGTATCCGTATACCAACTCAAACGGGGCGAATCCCGTTGATTTGTTCGCACTTGAGTTCAATGCGAA
>NW_024067414.1:30000-34302 GCF_015039405.1 Cantharellus anzutake | reverse complement strand
GACTCTTCCTCAGAGTCTAGGAGACTCTTCCTCAGAGTCTAGGAGACTCTTCTCAGAGTCTAGGAGACTCTTCCTCAGAGTCCTTAGGATGTATCCACTCCATTCTGGATCATGAGAACATCTCCATTTTACGCATTATCACAAACACCCTCTCGCTTTTTGTCCACAATCCTCACCTGGACCGTCTATAGAAACCTCATTTTTACAAGTCCATACAAGCCCCATTTTTGCGCATTTTCACAAAGAATCTTGCCCTGGCAAACATTGAACCAAGTCAGGCCAAAATCCTTTTGTTAAAATCCCCACTACACCACCACTCACTCACGTCCATAACATTTGCAGAGAAAGTCTATATATATATTGACCCAAACTCCAGCACACCATAATCAATAATTGGCAGTAGCGAGTTTGACTGACTTGACTTTGAGTAATGGAGCATTGGACGATTTCATTGAAAAGACGCAGTTTGTGACGATTGTATAGGTAACGCGTAGATAAAATGGTAAATCAAAGTCGATTCTAATTCAGGTCAAGTTCTCACACGGCCTTTGGTCCCCTAGAGAGGTGGAAGTCACGATAATATACTTTGCTTTTATATATATATATAATATATAATATACCACCATGAAGATTGGACCGGACACATTCCTAAGGAAGTGATGAGATGACTTGGTCCGACTTGATTGGTGGTCCGCTTTGTTTTTGACTTGGATGTATGGGACATTAGACTGTTTCATTGAAAAGACGCAGTTTGTGACGATTGTATAGGTAACGCGTAGATAAAATGGTAAATCAAAGTCGATTCTAATTCAGGTCAAGTTCTCACACGGCCTTTGGTCCCCTAGAGAGGTGGAAGTCACGATAATATACCTTACCCTCTATATGTATAATATCGGCCCAAGACTCATACATATCCTAAGGAAGTGATGAGATGACTTGGTCCGACTTGATTGGTGGTCTGCTTTGTTTTTGACTTGACTTGGATGTATGGGACATTAGACTGTTTCATTGAAATGAAGCAGTTTGTGGCGCTTACATTGGTGACGCGTAGATAAAATGGTAAATCAAAATGGGTTCTCACACATGTGATGTATTCCCACAGTCTTTGGTTCCACATGTGAGTGAGGTGGGGTGCCGTTGGTATCTCTCTTTCTCATCAAGTTGCTGGGTGGACTGGTTTTCTGCCGTCTGGTCTTTTTGGGCTGCAATATAGGCGGGATTGGCTGGAAGGGCGCAGTTTATGGCGATTGCGATGATCGCCGAGTGGGAACTTGGTATGCAGATTTGGGGTGTCTGACCAGTGGACTCGGTTGGGTGTCCGCGGTCTATCATGAAACAGGGGAGGCCCTGGAGTAGTCGTCTGCCAGGAGGGACGTTGGAGCCTCATCTGGACCGGTTAGGGTCGTGAACGGACTTCGAATGAACTTTTAGTAGCAGCCCCAACCAAGATTGTAGATGGGATTCCTTCCGCCTGGTCCATGTGGGGGTCCGGTTTAGAAGGGAAGAGGGATACAAGTTCCTCTCTCCCTGGCTAGATTGCACAGTCCTTGACGTGCAACGCGTTGGAATAGGTTTTTTGTCAGCTAGGAATCGTTGGCCCACTATTATAGGTGGAGCCAGGGCTATCTGGTTGATCCTGCCAGTAGTCATATGCTTGTCTCAAAGATTAAGCCATGCAGGCGTACAAGTTTAAACCCATTGAGGGTGAAACTGCGAATGGCTCAATAGATCCAGTCATAATTTACATGATGGTTAGGCGTATATGGATAACTGTGGCAATTCTAGAGCTAATACATGCATAATGTCCTTGGACGGACTTATTCAGGGGTCGCGCTTTCGACCTAAAATTAATTGTTATGACCCAAGAGGGTGCTGGATAATTAGACCAATCATTAAGGCCTTGGGCCAGTTGATGCTTCATTCGAGTGTCTGCCCTATCAGCTTAGGTTGGTGAGCTATAGGCTCCCCATGGCTGCAACGGGTGACGGGGAATTGGGGTTTGATTCCGGAGAGGGAGCCTTAGAGATGGCTACCACATCCAAGGAAGGCAGCAGGCGCGCAACTTACCCAGTGCCGACTAAGGCGAGGTAGTGACAATATTGAGCGGGGCAGAGTGTTGATTGGGCCTTTGTCATTGGAATGAGGACGGATTAAACAATCTATCGAGAAACATTTGGAGGGCAAGTCTGGTGCCAGCAGCCGCGGTAACTCCAGCTCCAGTAGTGTATATTAATACTGCTGCAGTTAAAAAGCCCGTAGTCTATGTAGGCTGCGGTGGGGGGCGTAGTGTGCTCTTTTTGACGGTAGGGGGCGTTCGCACTTGCCCATACCAAACCCGCTGCAGCCTGGCAGTTGGCTCAGGGGGCGTTCCATGAATAATGGGACGTCCCATGTAGGGGAAGGACAAGTGTTTTACAGTGCCTTGAGGTAATCAACGTGCTTCAAGCAGGTTTTGACAAGCCTTGCATGGATTGCATGGCATGCTTAGAGGAGCCGGGGCGCAGGTGAAGAGAGAATTCATGAAGGTTGTCTGTTTGGAGTCTCATTGGTGTATGCAGAACGCGCTATGTTCGAGAGGGGCTAGTTTAGACATCGGTACTGCGATGATAGGGGTGAAATCCAGTGACCATCTCATGATCAGCTGCTGCGAAGGCGGTTGTATGTCATGTCCCCTCTGATAAAGGACTAAGGATTGGCTCTCAAAGGCGATCAGATACCGCTGTAGTCCAATCAGTAAATGATGCCAACTAGACCAAGGGCTTAGATTCATGCAGATAATTGGCTCTTGGTCTTAGAGAAATCAAAGTGGATGGGCTCCGGGGGGAGTATGGTCGCAAGGCTGAAACTTAAAGGAATTGACGGAAGGGCACCACAAGGTGTGGAGCCTGCGGCTTAATTTGACTCAACGCGGGACAACTTACCAGGTCAGGACATGAGAAGGATTGACAGATTAATAGCTCTTTCATGATTTTATGGGTGGTGGTGCATGGCCGTTTTTAGTTCGTGGAGTGATTCGTCAGGTTGATTCCTTAAACGAGCGAGATCTTTGTCTGTCATTGGCCTAGCAGTCCTTGACTTGAACTAGCGAAAAGATTTGGGCTGGCTAGTGCTCTATAAGAGACGATCACTGTCAAAGGTGATGGAAGTGGAAGCCAATAACAGGTCTGTGATGCCCTTAGATGTCCTGGGCCGCACGCGTGCTACACTGGCTGGCATAGCGAGAACTTTAAGCCTATGTCTGAGAGACGGGAGGGCGAACTTTAAATCCAGTCGTGACGGGGATAGAGCATTGGAATTATTGCTCTTGAACAAGGAATACCTAGTAATCGCGAGTCATTATCTCGCGTTGACTCTGTCCCTGCCCTTTGTACACACCGCCCGTCGCTACTACCGATCGAGTGGCCCAGTGAGGTTCTCGGATCTACTCCGTCCTTGTGGGTAACCATCTGGCTGGGGCCAAGAGATGTTAACCGAACTGGGTTATTTAGAGGAAGTAAAAGTCGTAACAAGGTTTCCGTAGGTGAACCTGCGGAAGGATCAACCCCTGTGGGTATAGTGAGATGGTTTTTCCAACCCAACCCGTGCGCACATCCATTGGACTGGATGCACGGGTGTGTGGTCTTCTTGGTGGGGGAGGCCTGGTTAGGGCCTGACTTGGTGGGGGTGACTAGGCTGGACGGTGTACTGACAAAGCCGTTTTTCCAGTTATAGAGCCGTTCCGGTCGGGCCCAAGGGCATGTCCAGTCCCATTGGTGGTGGACGCCCCTCCGTGGGCTCTGAGGCCTTGTCACCCTCAGTGTCCGTCGGAGTCTACAAAGGGGCACTTGTGCCCCGGCGTAACGTGGATGTGTGTGTACATACATATTCCGGTTGGCCTTGTGCCAACAACATGCCAGTGAAGACGTGTCCTTGTCCACTCCAACGTTTTTACCTACGGGACAAGGCCTAGCTGGTCCGCAGGCGGCGGGATGACTTGGGTTGGAAGAGGGGGCCGATGTGTACACAATGCCCTCCTTCCGTTGTGCCCAATCGTCTGAAGTTATGGGCCTCGACGAATTGATGTAAGTCGAGGGGGTCATATCTGTTTTTGGCCCGGCATGGACCTAGACCTACACGCGGTGCCCCTGTTCTTGACTGATTAGGTCTATAACATCAAGCTGAGTTTTCCAATGGGTTTTTAAATAACTCTCAACAATGGATCTCTAGGCTCTTGCATCGATGAAGAACGCAGTGAACTGCGATAACTGGTGTGAGTTGCATGGCACTTCTAATCTAACACCAAGCGAATCATCGAGTCTTTGA
>NW_024067414.1:20000-25000 GCF_015039405.1 Cantharellus anzutake | reverse complement strand
AAAGACGCAGTTTGTGACGATTGTATAGGTAACGCGTAGATAAAATGGTAAATCAAAGTCGATTCTAATTCAGGTCAAGTTCTCACACGGCCTTTGGTCCCCTAGAGAGGTGGAAGTCACGATAATATACCTTACCCTCTATATGTATAATATCGGCCCAAGACTCATACATATCCTAAGGAAGTGATGAGATGACTTGGTCCGACTTGATTGGTGGTCTGCTTTGTTTTTGACTTGACTTGGATGTATGGGACATTAGACTGTTTCATTGAAATGAAGCAGTTTGTGGCGCTTACATTGGTGACGCGTAGATAAAATGGTAAATCAAAATGGGTTCTCACACATGTGATGTATTCCCACAGTCTTTGGTTCCACATGTGAGTGAGGTGGGGTGCCGTTGGTATCTCTCTTTCTCATCAAGTTGCTGGGTGGACTGGTTTTCTGCCGTCTGGTCTTTTTGGGCTGCAATATAGGCGGGATTGGCTGGAAGGGCGCAGTTTATGGCGATTGCGATGATCGCCGAGTGGGAACTTGGTATGCAGATTTGGGGTGTCTGACCAGTGGACTCGGTTGGGTGTCCGCGGTCTATCATGAAACAGGGGAGGCCCTGGAGTAGTCGTCTGCCAGGAGGGACGTTGGAGCCTCATCTGGACCGGTTAGGGTCGTGAACGGACTTCGAATGAACTTTTAGTAGCAGCCCCAACCAAGATTGTAGATGGGATTCCTTCCGCCTGGTCCATGTGGGGGTCCGGTTTAGAAGGGAAGAGGGATACAAGTTCCTCTCTCCCTGGCTAGATTGCACAGTCCTTGACGTGCAACGCGTTGGAATAGGTTTTTTGTCAGCTAGGAATCGTTGGCCCACTATTATAGGTGGAGCCAGGGCTATCTGGTTGATCCTGCCAGTAGTCATATGCTTGTCTCAAAGATTAAGCCATGCAGGCGTACAAGTTTAAACCCATTGAGGGTGAAACTGCGAATGGCTCAATAGATCCAGTCATAATTTACATGATGGTTAGGCGTATATGGATAACTGTGGCAATTCTAGAGCTAATACATGCATAATGTCCTTGGACGGACTTATTCAGGGGTCGCGCTTTCGACCTAAAATTAATTGTTATGACCCAAGAGGGTGCTGGATAATTAGACCAATCATTAAGGCCTTGGGCCAGTTGATGCTTCATTCGAGTGTCTGCCCTATCAGCTTAGGTTGGTGAGCTATAGGCTCCCCATGGCTGCAACGGGTGACGGGGAATTGGGGTTTGATTCCGGAGAGGGAGCCTTAGAGATGGCTACCACATCCAAGGAAGGCAGCAGGCGCGCAACTTACCCAGTGCCGACTAAGGCGAGGTAGTGACAATATTGAGCGGGGCAGAGTGTTGATTGGGCCTTTGTCATTGGAATGAGGACGGATTAAACAATCTATCGAGAAACATTTGGAGGGCAAGTCTGGTGCCAGCAGCCGCGGTAACTCCAGCTCCAGTAGTGTATATTAATACTGCTGCAGTTAAAAAGCCCGTAGTCTATGTAGGCTGCGGTGGGGGGCGTAGTGTGCTCTTTTTGACGGTAGGGGGCGTTCGCACTTGCCCATACCAAACCCGCTGCAGCCTGGCAGTTGGCTCAGGGGGCGTTCCATGAATAATGGGACGTCCCATGTAGGGGAAGGACAAGTGTTTTACAGTGCCTTGAGGTAATCAACGTGCTTCAAGCAGGTTTTGACAAGCCTTGCATGGATTGCATGGCATGCTTAGAGGAGCCGGGGCGCAGGTGAAGAGAGAATTCATGAAGGTTGTCTGTTTGGAGTCTCATTGGTGTATGCAGAACGCGCTATGTTCGAGAGGGGCTAGTTTAGACATCGGTACTGCGATGATAGGGGTGAAATCCAGTGACCATCTCATGATCAGCTGCTGCGAAGGCGGTTGTATGTCATGTCCCCTCTGATAAAGGACTAAGGATTGGCTCTCAAAGGCGATCAGATACCGCTGTAGTCCAATCAGTAAATGATGCCAACTAGACCAAGGGCTTAGATTCATGCAGATAATTGGCTCTTGGTCTTAGAGAAATCAAAGTGGATGGGCTCCGGGGGGAGTATGGTCGCAAGGCTGAAACTTAAAGGAATTGACGGAAGGGCACCACAAGGTGTGGAGCCTGCGGCTTAATTTGACTCAACGCGGGACAACTTACCAGGTCAGGACATGAGAAGGATTGACAGATTAATAGCTCTTTCATGATTTTATGGGTGGTGGTGCATGGCCGTTTTTAGTTCGTGGAGTGATTCGTCAGGTTGATTCCTTAAACGAGCGAGATCTTTGTCTGTCATTGGCCTAGCAGTCCTTGACTTGAACTAGCGAAAAGATTTGGGCTGGCTAGTGCTCTATAAGAGACGATCACTGTCAAAGGTGATGGAAGTGGAAGCCAATAACAGGTCTGTGATGCCCTTAGATGTCCTGGGCCGCACGCGTGCTACACTGGCTGGCATAGCGAGAACTTTAAGCCTATGTCTGAGAGACGGGAGGGCGAACTTTAAATCCAGTCGTGACGGGGATAGAGCATTGGAATTATTGCTCTTGAACAAGGAATACCTAGTAATCGCGAGTCATTATCTCGCGTTGACTCTGTCCCTGCCCTTTGTACACACCGCCCGTCGCTACTACCGATCGAGTGGCCCAGTGAGGTTCTCGGATCTACTCCGTCCTTGTGGGTAACCATCTGGCTGGGGCCAAGAGATGTTAACCGAACTGGGTTATTTAGAGGAAGTAAAAGTCGTAACAAGGTTTCCGTAGGTGAACCTGCGGAAGGATCAACCCCTGTGGGTATAGTGAGATGGTTTTTCCAACCCAACCCGTGCGCACATCCATTGGACTGGATGCACGGGTGTGTGGTCTTCTTGGTGGGGGAGGCCTGGTTAGGGCCTGACTTGGTGGGGGTGACTAGGCTGGACGGTGTACTGACAAAGCCGTTTTTCCAGTTATAGAGCCGTTCCGGTCGGGCCCAAGGGCATGTCCAGTCCCATTGGTGGTGGACGCCCCTCCGTGGGCTCTGAGGCCTTGTCACCCTCAGTGTCCGTCGGAGTCTACAAAGGGGCACTTGTGCCCCGGCGTAACGTGGATGTGTGTGTACATACATATTCCGGTTGGCCTTGTGCCAACAACATGCCAGTGAAGACGTGTCCTTGTCCACTCCAACGTTTTTACCTACGGGACAAGGCCTAGCTGGTCCGCAGGCGGCGGGATGACTTGGGTTGGAAGAGGGGGCCGATGTGTACACAATGCCCTCCTTCCGTTGTGCCCAATCGTCTGAAGTTATGGGCCTCGACGAATTGATGTAAGTCGAGGGGGTCATATCTGTTTTTGGCCCGGCATGGACCTAGACCTACACGCGGTGCCCCTGTTCTTGACTGATTAGGTCTATAACATCAAGCTGAGTTTTCCAATGGGTTTTTAAATAACTCTCAACAATGGATCTCTAGGCTCTTGCATCGATGAAGAACGCAGTGAACTGCGATAACTGGTGTGAGTTGCATGGCACTTCTAATCTAACACCAAGCGAATCATCGAGTCTTTGAACGCAAACGGCACCCTTCCAGTCCATTCCAAAGCGGTGGCGGAGGATGAAGACAAGGGTATCTCTGGCTGAGGGTAATGAGAACTGATCCAGTGTAACCGTTGGTTTAGCTGGGGATTGGGCTTGCTTGGGGCAGTTGCTCTGGCTTGCCTCAAAATCAAGCGTTGTGTGGATTGGACTTTCAAGCATGCATTGGGGACGCAGGCTCTGCGCTATGGCAAGCCCTTGACCGTCATAGGTGCTTTGATTGGGGTTTTCAGTCTAGCCAACAAGGCTGGGTTGAAGGACTTTGGGGCTGCATTGGGGGCGCAAGGGCAGCTCTGTTCGTGGCGTCCGATGACCGTCATGATGCATGCGTGATTGGACTTCAACTAGCAATTTATCATTATCATCATCATTACTATGGGTTACCTCAGGTCAGAGAAGACTACCCGCTGGACTTAAGCATATCACTAAGCGGAGGAAAAGAAACTAACTAGGATTCCCCCAGTAACTGCGAGTGAAGAGGGAAGAGCTCATCATTGGAATCTGGCAGTGTTGCACTGTCCGAGTTGTAGATGAGGAGTAGTCCGTCTGGACTGCATGGCGTCCAAGTACAATAGGCCGTCAGTGGGACATCATAGAGGGTGACAATCCCGTCCTTGACGCCAATGTGCAAGTCTATTACGATGGCTATCTCAGAGAGTCGAGCAGTTTGGGATTTGCTGCTTAAACATGGGAGGTAGATTCCTTCTAAAGCTAAATACAGGCGAGAGACCGATAGAGAACAAGTACCGCAAGGGAAAGATGAAATAGCACTCTGTGAAGGGAGTCAAAAGGCGTGAAATTGTTGCGAGAGAAGCGATTCAAGTCAGCGTAGCTAGGCCCATCAAGCGTCTTCGCTTTGGACTAGCTTTGCCAGCGGTCTTGTCCCTTGAAGAGACTTGACTTGTAATATGTCCAGCCTGGCGTGCACAGGCAGCCCCTTCTGGGGGCCAGTGGCATGGCTGGTGGAATGGCTTGCAATCGACCCGTCTTGAAACACGGACCAAGGAGTCTAACATGTATGCGAGTATAAGGGTGGCAAACCCGTATGCGCAATGAAAGTGATTTTCGGTGATTGAGAATGGCCTGATGACCAGACAAGCAATATATATGTCCCTCGTACGGCCATTGCCCAAGTTCCGTGGTAGATCCCACGAACATGGAGTTGGAGCATACATGCTAGGACCCGAAAGATGGTGAACTATGCCTGGACAAAGCGAAGCCAAAGGAAACTCTGGTGGAGGCTTGTAGCGATTCTGACGTGCAAATCGATCGTCTGATCTGGGTATAGGGGCGAAAGACTAATCGAACCATCTCATAGCTGGTTCCTGCCGAAGTTTCCCTCAGGATAGCAGAGACCTAGTGGAAGTTGCATGTGGTAAAGCGAATGATTATTGATCCTGGGGCTCAAATGG
>NW_024067414.1:12500-15000 GCF_015039405.1 Cantharellus anzutake | reverse complement strand
GGGCAAGTCTGGTGCCAGCAGCCGCGGTAACTCCAGCTCCAGTAGTGTATATTAATACTGCTGCAGTTAAAAAGCCCGTAGTCTATGTAGGCTGCGGTGGGGGGCGTAGTGTGCTCTTTTTGACGGTAGGGGGCGTTCGCACTTGCCCATACCAAACCCGCTGCAGCCTGGCAGTTGGCTCAGGGGGCGTTCCATGAATAATGGGACGTCCCATGTAGGGGAAGGACAAGTGTTTTACAGTGCCTTGAGGTAATCAACGTGCTTCAAGCAGGTTTTGACAAGCCTTGCATGGATTGCATGGCATGCTTAGAGGAGCCGGGGCGCAGGTGAAGAGAGAATTCATGAAGGTTGTCTGTTTGGAGTCTCATTGGTGTATGCAGAACGCGCTATGTTCGAGAGGGGCTAGTTTAGACATCGGTACTGCGATGATAGGGGTGAAATCCAGTGACCATCTCATGATCAGCTGCTGCGAAGGCGGTTGTATGTCATGTCCCCTCTGATAAAGGACTAAGGATTGGCTCTCAAAGGCGATCAGATACCGCTGTAGTCCAATCAGTAAATGATGCCAACTAGACCAAGGGCTTAGATTCATGCAGATAATTGGCTCTTGGTCTTAGAGAAATCAAAGTGGATGGGCTCCGGGGGGAGTATGGTCGCAAGGCTGAAACTTAAAGGAATTGACGGAAGGGCACCACAAGGTGTGGAGCCTGCGGCTTAATTTGACTCAACGCGGGACAACTTACCAGGTCAGGACATGAGAAGGATTGACAGATTAATAGCTCTTTCATGATTTTATGGGTGGTGGTGCATGGCCGTTTTTAGTTCGTGGAGTGATTCGTCAGGTTGATTCCTTAAACGAGCGAGATCTTTGTCTGTCATTGGCCTAGCAGTCCTTGACTTGAACTAGCGAAAAGATTTGGGCTGGCTAGTGCTCTATAAGAGACGATCACTGTCAAAGGTGATGGAAGTGGAAGCCAATAACAGGTCTGTGATGCCCTTAGATGTCCTGGGCCGCACGCGTGCTACACTGGCTGGCATAGCGAGAACTTTAAGCCTATGTCTGAGAGACGGGAGGGCGAACTTTAAATCCAGTCGTGACGGGGATAGAGCATTGGAATTATTGCTCTTGAACAAGGAATACCTAGTAATCGCGAGTCATTATCTCGCGTTGACTCTGTCCCTGCCCTTTGTACACACCGCCCGTCGCTACTACCGATCGAGTGGCCCAGTGAGGTTCTCGGATCTACTCCGTCCTTGTGGGTAACCATCTGGCTGGGGCCAAGAGATGTTAACCGAACTGGGTTATTTAGAGGAAGTAAAAGTCGTAACAAGGTTTCCGTAGGTGAACCTGCGGAAGGATCAACCCCTGTGGGTATAGTGAGATGGTTTTTCCAACCCAACCCGTGCGCACATCCATTGGACTGGATGCACGGGTGTGTGGTCTTCTTGGTGGGGGAGGCCTGGTTAGGGCCTGACTTGGTGGGGGTGACTAGGCTGGACGGTGTACTGACAAAGCCGTTTTTCCAGTTATAGAGCCGTTCCGGTCGGGCCCAAGGGCATGTCCAGTCCCATTGGTGGTGGACGCCCCTCCGTGGGCTCTGAGGCCTTGTCACCCTCAGTGTCCGTCGGAGTCTACAAAGGGGCACTTGTGCCCCGGCGTAACGTGGATGTGTGTGTGTACATACATATTCCGGTTGGCCTTGTGCCAACAACATGCCAGTGAAGACGTGTCCTTGTCCACTCCAACGTTTTTACCTACGGGACAAGGCCTAGCTGGTCCGCAGGCGGCGGGATGACTTGGGTTGGAAGAGGGGGCCGATGTGTACACAATGCCCTCCTTCCGTTGTGCCCAATCGTCTGAAGTTATGGGCCTCGACGAATTGATGTAAGTCGAGGGGGTCATATCTGTTTTTGGCCCGGCATGGACCTAGACCTACACGCGGTGCCCCTGTTCTTGACTGATTAGGTCTATAACATCAAGCTGAGTTTTCCAATGGGTTTTTAAATAACTCTCAACAATGGATCTCTAGGCTCTTGCATCGATGAAGAACGCAGTGAACTGCGATAACTGGTGTGAGTTGCATGGCACTTCTAATCTAACACCAAGCGAATCATCGAGTCTTTGAACGCAAACGGCACCCTTCCAGTCCATTCCAAAGCGGTGGCGGAGGATGAAGACAAGGGTATCTCTGGCTGAGGGTAATGAGAACTGATCCAGTGTAACCGTTGGTTTAGCTGGGGATTGGGCTTGCTTGGGGCAGTTGCTCTGGCTTGCCTCAAAATCAAGCGTTGTGTGGATTGGACTTTCAAGCATGCATTGGGGACGCAGGCTCTGCGCTATGGCAAGCCCTTGACCGTCATAGGTGCTTTGATTGGGGTTTTCAGTCTAGCCAACAAGGCTGGGTTGAAGGACTTTGGGGCTGCATTGGGGGCGCAAGGGCAGCTCTGTTCGTGGCGTCCGATGACCGTCATGATGCATGCGTGATTGGACTTCAACTAG
>NW_024067414.1:2500-7500 GCF_015039405.1 Cantharellus anzutake | reverse complement strand
AAATGGGTTCTCACACATGTGATGTATTCCCACAGTCTTTGGTTCCACATGTGAGTGAGGTGGGGTGCCGTTGGTATCTCTCTTTCTCATCAAGTTGCTGGGTGGACTGGTTTTCTGCCGTCTGGTCTTTTTGGGCTGCAATATAGGCGGGATTGGCTGGAAGGGCGCAGTTTATGGCGATTGCGATGATCGCCGAGTGGGAACTTGGTATGCAGATTTGGGGTGTCTGACCAGTGGACTCGGTTGGGTGTCCGCGGTCTATCATGAAACAGGGGAGGCCCTGGAGTAGTCGTCTGCCAGGAGGGACGTTGGAGCCTCATCTGGACCGGTTAGGGTCGTGAACGGACTTCGAATGAACTTTTAGTAGCAGCCCCAACCAAGATTGTAGATGGGATTCCTTCCGCCTGGTCCATGTGGGGGTCCGGTTTAGAAGGGAAGAGGGATACAAGTTCCTCTCTCCCTGGCTAGATTGCACAGTCCTTGACGTGCAACGCGTTGGAATAGGTTTTTTGTCAGCTAGGAATCGTTGGCCCACTATTATAGGTGGAGCCAGGGCTATCTGGTTGATCCTGCCAGTAGTCATATGCTTGTCTCAAAGATTAAGCCATGCAGGCGTACAAGTTTAAACCCATTGAGGGTGAAACTGCGAATGGCTCAATAGATCCAGTCATAATTTACATGATGGTTAGGCGTATATGGATAACTGTGGCAATTCTAGAGCTAATACATGCATAATGTCCTTGGACGGACTTATTCAGGGGTCGCGCTTTCGACCTAAAATTAATTGTTATGACCCAAGAGGGTGCTGGATAATTAGACCAATCATTAAGGCCTTGGGCCAGTTGATGCTTCATTCGAGTGTCTGCCCTATCAGCTTAGGTTGGTGAGCTATAGGCTCCCCATGGCTGCAACGGGTGACGGGGAATTGGGGTTTGATTCCGGAGAGGGAGCCTTAGAGATGGCTACCACATCCAAGGAAGGCAGCAGGCGCGCAACTTACCCAGTGCCGACTAAGGCGAGGTAGTGACAATATTGAGCGGGGCAGAGTGTTGATTGGGCCTTTGTCATTGGAATGAGGACGGATTAAACAATCTATCGAGAAACATTTGGAGGGCAAGTCTGGTGCCAGCAGCCGCGGTAACTCCAGCTCCAGTAGTGTATATTAATACTGCTGCAGTTAAAAAGCCCGTAGTCTATGTAGGCTGCGGTGGGGGGCGTAGTGTGCTCTTTTTGACGGTAGGGGGCGTTCGCACTTGCCCATACCAAACCCGCTGCAGCCTGGCAGTTGGCTCAGGGGGCGTTCCATGAATAATGGGACGTCCCATGTAGGGGAAGGACAAGTGTTTTACAGTGCCTTGAGGTAATCAACGTGCTTCAAGCAGGTTTTGACAAGCCTTGCATGGATTGCATGGCATGCTTAGAGGAGCCGGGGCGCAGGTGAAGAGAGAATTCATGAAGGTTGTCTGTTTGGAGTCTCATTGGTGTATGCAGAACGCGCTATGTTCGAGAGGGGCTAGTTTAGACATCGGTACTGCGATGATAGGGGTGAAATCCAGTGACCATCTCATGATCAGCTGCTGCGAAGGCGGTTGTATGTCATGTCCCCTCTGATAAAGGACTAAGGATTGGCTCTCAAAGGCGATCAGATACCGCTGTAGTCCAATCAGTAAATGATGCCAACTAGACCAAGGGCTTAGATTCATGCAGATAATTGGCTCTTGGTCTTAGAGAAATCAAAGTGGATGGGCTCCGGGGGGAGTATGGTCGCAAGGCTGAAACTTAAAGGAATTGACGGAAGGGCACCACAAGGTGTGGAGCCTGCGGCTTAATTTGACTCAACGCGGGACAACTTACCAGGTCAGGACATGAGAAGGATTGACAGATTAATAGCTCTTTCATGATTTTATGGGTGGTGGTGCATGGCCGTTTTTAGTTCGTGGAGTGATTCGTCAGGTTGATTCCTTAAACGAGCGAGATCTTTGTCTGTCATTGGCCTAGCAGTCCTTGACTTGAACTAGCGAAAAGATTTGGGCTGGCTAGTGCTCTATAAGAGACGATCACTGTCAAAGGTGATGGAAGTGGAAGCCAATAACAGGTCTGTGATGCCCTTAGATGTCCTGGGCCGCACGCGTGCTACACTGGCTGGCATAGCGAGAACTTTAAGCCTATGTCTGAGAGACGGGAGGGCGAACTTTAAATCCAGTCGTGACGGGGATAGAGCATTGGAATTATTGCTCTTGAACAAGGAATACCTAGTAATCGCGAGTCATTATCTCGCGTTGACTCTGTCCCTGCCCTTTGTACACACCGCCCGTCGCTACTACCGATCGAGTGGCCCAGTGAGGTTCTCGGATCTACTCCGTCCTTGTGGGTAACCATCTGGCTGGGGCCAAGAGATGTTAACCGAACTGGGTTATTTAGAGGAAGTAAAAGTCGTAACAAGGTTTCCGTAGGTGAACCTGCGGAAGGATCAACCCCTGTGGGTATAGTGAGATGGTTTTTCCAACCCAACCCGTGCGCACATCCATTGGACTGGATGCACGGGTGTGTGGTCTTCTTGGTGGGGGAGGCCTGGTTAGGGCCTGACTTGGTGGGGGTGACTAGGCTGGACGGTGTACTGACAAAGCCGTTTTTCCAGTTATAGAGCCGTTCCGGTCGGGCCCAAGGGCATGTCCAGTCCCATTGGTGGTGGACGCCCCTCCGTGGGCTCTGAGGCCTTGTCACCCTCAGTGTCCGTCGGAGTCTACAAAGGGGCACTTGTGCCCCGGCGTAACGTGGATGTGTGTGTGTGTACATACATATTCCGGTTGGCCTTGTGCCAACAACATGCCAGTGAAGACGTGTCCTTGTCCACTCCAACGTTTTTACCTACGGGACAAGGCCTAGCTGGTCCGCAGGCGGCGGGATGACTTGGGTTGGAAGAGGGGGCCGATGTGTACACAATGCCCTCCTTCCGTTGTGCCCAATCGTCTGAAGTTATGGGCCTCGACGAATTGATGTAAGTCGAGGGGGTCATATCTGTTTTTGGCCCGGCATGGACCTAGACCTACACGCGGTGCCCCTGTTCTTGACTGATTAGGTCTATAACATCAAGCTGAGTTTTCCAATGGGTTTTTAAATAACTCTCAACAATGGATCTCTAGGCTCTTGCATCGATGAAGAACGCAGTGAACTGCGATAACTGGTGTGAGTTGCATGGCACTTCTAATCTAACACCAAGCGAATCATCGAGTCTTTGAACGCAAACGGCACCCTTCCAGTCCATTCCAAAGCGGTGGCGGAGGATGAAGACAAGGGTATCTCTGGCTGAGGGTAATGAGAACTGATCCAGTGTAACCGTTGGTTTAGCTGGGGATTGGGCTTGCTTGGGGCAGTTGCTCTGGCTTGCCTCAAAATCAAGCGTTGTGTGGATTGGACTTTCAAGCATGCATTGGGGACGCAGGCTCTGCGCTATGGCAAGCCCTTGACCGTCATAGGTGCTTTGATTGGGGTTTTCAGTCTAGCCAACAAGGCTGGGTTGAAGGACTTTGGGGCTGCATTGGGGGCGCAAGGGCAGCTCTGTTCGTGGCGTCCGATGACCGTCATGATGCATGCGTGATTGGACTTCAACTAGCAATTTATCATTATCATCATCATTACTATGGGTTACCTCAGGTCAGAGAAGACTACCCGCTGGACTTAAGCATATCACTAAGCGGAGGAAAAGAAACTAACTAGGATTCCCCCAGTAACTGCGAGTGAAGAGGGAAGAGCTCATCATTGGAATCTGGCAGTGTTGCACTGTCCGAGTTGTAGATGAGGAGTAGTCCGTCTGGACTGCATGGCGTCCAAGTACAATAGGCCGTCAGTGGGACATCATAGAGGGTGACAATCCCGTCCTTGACGCCAATGTGCAAGTCTATTACGATGGCTATCTCAGAGAGTCGAGCAGTTTGGGATTTGCTGCTTAAACATGGGAGGTAGATTCCTTCTAAAGCTAAATACAGGCGAGAGACCGATAGAGAACAAGTACCGCAAGGGAAAGATGAAATAGCACTCTGTGAAGGGAGTCAAAAGGCGTGAAATTGTTGCGAGAGAAGCGATTCAAGTCAGCGTAGCTAGGCCCATCAAGCGTCTTCGCTTTGGACTAGCTTTGCCAGCGGTCTTGTCCCTTGAAGAGACTTGACTTGTAATATGTCCAGCCTGGCGTGCACAGGCAGCCCCTTCTGGGGGCCAGTGGCATGGCTGGTGGAATGGCTTGCAATCGACCCGTCTTGAAACACGGACCAAGGAGTCTAACATGTATGCGAGTATAAGGGTGGCAAACCCGTATGCGCAATGAAAGTGATTTTCGGTGATTGAGAATGGCCTGATGACCAGACAAGCAATATATGTCCCTCGTACGGCCATTGCCCAAGTTCCGTGGTAGATCCCACGAACATGGAGTTGGAGCATACATGCTAGGACCCGAAAGATGGTGAACTATGCCTGGACAAAGCGAAGCCAAAGGAAACTCTGGTGGAGGCTTGTAGCGATTCTGACGTGCAAATCGATCGTCTGATCTGGGTATAGGGGCGAAAGACTAATCGAACCATCTCATAGCTGGTTCCTGCCGAAGTTTCCCTCAGGATAGCAGAGACCTAGTGGAAGTTGCATGTGGTAAAGCGAATGATTATTGATCCTGGGGCTCAAATGGGCCTCAGTCTATTCTCAAACTGTGAATGCGTGCGGTTGGACTGTGCTTATCAATAGAAGCCCTGCCAGCAATGCTTCAGTCTCTAGTGGGCCGTTTCTGGTAAGCAGAACTGGCGATGCGGGATGAACCGAAAGTGAGGTTAAAGTGCCAGAATGCACACTAACCAGAGATAAAAGGTGTATGTGCATGGACACAGCAGGGCAGTGGCCATGGAGGTTGGCATCTGCTAAGGAGTGTGTAACAACTCACCTGCCTAATGTACTTGCCCTGAAAATGGATGGCGCTCAAGTGTGTTACTCATACCTCGCCATCAGTCTCCAGTGAT
>NW_024067413.1:0-34524 GCF_015039405.1 Cantharellus anzutake | reverse complement strand
ACTGATAGACTCAGCAAAAGCAATCATTTCATAACTACTAGCTTTACTGTCAACCCACCCAGGTTGATCCCCCATACGGCCCGCTCTCGGTTCATCTGATCATCAGTTCCTGTGCATGATATCAACGTATGCTTGACTGTTCAGCCCGCCGGCGAAATCAACAGTTGAGAATCTGCTCAAGGCTCTAAGAACTAGGTCGGCCCGGGGTTGCGCAAGCTCATCTTGCCATTCCAGAATCGCAGAGCTTGGAGCGAAGTAACTCGTAGCTAAAAAGCTGTCTTAGGCTAGCGATCGTTTGGATGTTCTCACTAGAGCGCGGGCTGATCAAGGATCGCAGGACACCTGCCCCAGAAAAGGCTATAAGTCGATGTATTTCCCTTACAATGGAGTCAGATGGTAGACAATTACTGAAGCCTGTCACAATCCCATGGCCTCCCAAGCCGATTCGATTCCGGGCTGCAAAATATCTCTCATTGACATCCCATCCCTAACATAGGACGCATCTGGATGAGAAGTTGCACTCATGTAGTCCGCAGGGAACAACAACGGGACTGTTGTGTTGGCCAAAAAGGGATGGGATAGCAGGTCGCGAGCAGTTATCCTCGATGATCCATCATATACCAAGAGACGCTCAAGCATGTCCAGTATGAACGACCTGCTATCAGTTGGCTCAGGAAGGTTTGGTAGAACTGAAGCGAGTTCGATTGGCTGCGTCTCCCGAAAGGCCATCGCCTTAGCACTAGGAAGTTTTTCAAGGTCCTGATCGGACAGGGAGGGTGTGAAGGGCAATTATGGGCAATTTAGGCAACCGAAGTACCTACCGGCCAAGTAGTCGGATTCGGCGTGCCGCGTATTCGGAAAATGCTCCAAATAAGACCAAGCTCGCCACGGGAGCCATCAAATAACGATTCTCGGCACCAGTGAGTAGATTGACTAGGGATAGGTCTTTCAGGGATAATGAGAGAGGAACACTTCTCTAGAGTGCCGTCTCCATCACCCCGGTTGCTAGTTTCGTCTTCGTCATCCCAGTCAACCTCAATTATAAGGCGGAGAGGAGTGAAAAATTCAGCGAAGGTGACGCCTAGACTCCAGAGATCTGTCGCGGGAGCATTATATGTATCAGGGGAAAACAAGAGTTCGGGAGCGCGATGAACACTAGTGGCGGAATCGTTCATCCATTCATTCATTGTCAGACGAAAAACCGAAGCCCGCTTCACGCACCTACTCCCAACTTGGCAGCACATCGAGTCTGCAGTCTCGGCCTTGTGTTGATATGGAGAATCATGCTTATTCCCATGCAAGTTAACCCCGAGGTGGCGCAATTCTCCATCCCACGCAATGCCAAAGTCGATGAGCTTGATACAGCCGGTGTCGTCAATAAGTACATTTCCAGGCTTGATGTCTCGATGAGCAATGGCGGGTTCAAGACCATGTAAATAAGCGATGGCTGAAACAAGTTGGAACATAATAGACTTCGCAAGAATTATGAAGGTGTCTTGCTTTCCGGACGAAATTGAGATGAAAGGCGGTTCTGGAAGTGGGATGTCCACAACAGGAGCAGATGGAATGAAATGGGGTGAGTCAAGTAGTACATCGAGGGAAAGAGGGATGATTGGCATGCGGAGCTCGTATTGCTGCAAGTCATCATTCCTGTAGAAATCGAAAGGACGGATGATCTATGGTGACTTCGTGTCAGGGCACGACACATCCTGAACGATAACAACATACATTAGGATGATCTAACCCTGCCAGGAACTGATGCTCTCGCACGATGTTATGAGGTCGAACGGAGTTCTGCGCATGGAATGAGACAATCTTAACAGCTATCCAACCGTCCCGATTGCTAGATCCTGAAGCATCCGGCTCCCGATAGACAGTCGATTGTACCCCATCTGCCAGGAACTTTTTCTGCGATAGATATATCAGTCAGGTACAAAATACGATGACTTATACTCACATCACCAGACCGACCATTAAGATCATCACTGTCAAAGCTCATCGCAGGTACCGCTCCCCCACTGGGTCGATTGCCACTGCAACGAATCACGTAACAAGTTCTAATCAGGTCCTCTGCTCAGCCTCAAAGCTGATGAAGCAACAAAAGTTAGATTCGTGACAGATTCAATTGCACAAGTACTATAGGAATGGTTTAATATACAAACCGAGACAACAAAAACAATGAACCAAAGCGCGCGTCCCATGGTGTCCTCAGGCAGTCCTCTCCCCGCGCAATCGTCGAGCTAGTGGGACATATGAGAATAAGCAATCTTAGAATAGTTAACGCACCAAGAGCCAAATCCTTAGGCTGACTGGATCCGAATGGTCAGATTATGGAACAGTACAAATAACCAACAACCCACATAATGGGAAGTTTGCGCTCTGTGGACTTCTGATACTTCCTGATTTCACGAAGGGCAACAGTGCCCGGACGGAAACGATGAGGTTTCTTCACACCGCCGGCAGCAGCCTGTGGAACAAGGGCGCATCACCCCCAGCTCGCGTTAACTCGTTTACACAGGCTGAGATGACCTACACTGGTACTCTTCTTAGCTTGCTTGGTAGAGGGCTGCTTACGAGGAGCCTTTCCTCCAGCTGACTTGCGGGCAGTTTGCTGGCGAATCAATGGTAAGTCCACCTCTTCCACCAAAATGAAATGCGTCCAAACGCATGTAGGCATTACCCCAACATATCCCCACCTTGGTACGAGCCATTTATGACAAGAACAAGTATGCAAAATTACGAGTGGGGGTGACGCGTGGATATGGATATGTCTACTCTGCTAGATTCGAAAGGAGTGAATGAGGGATGTGGATAACTCTTAACAAATACGCCAAAACAAACAAACAAATCTTTGACACCACCGCTACCCAACCGCATCATAAGAAATTTAGACACTTACTCGACCGCGGATCTCAGTCTAGGATCTCTCTCATAGGGAAATAGAGAGGCAGTTTCGGACTTGCGGAATTCCCGCGCAGGAGACAAGAGAAGCAGAAAAATAATAGATATAATTACCACGGGAGCACGAGCAGTTAATGACGCCGACGGCATAATGAGATGGCACACAGATAGATACCTTACACTGCCCGCAGCAACTACAGACACACCCCGAGGGTCCAGTCTAATCTATCTCGCAAGGCAACACAGGGCAACGCGATGATCAGCCTTGGTCGTCTCCCTCACGCTTTCTTTTCATTTCTCGGGTAACCCTCTGCTGGGCGGCTTCATGCCTGGCCAATTCGGGTGGGACCTTGGATATCGGGCTCTTTGCGATTTCTGAGTGCGGTAATTAGTCGTCGTGCAGCTATGAGCTGAAAAGGATCTTACCATTCTTGAGATCATACCTGGAACAAACGGGGGTGAGTAGACGGGTGGAAGAAAAGATAGTGTGCTCACATGACTTCGTCATCATCATTTGTTAGGAACGTAATTGCAACACCAGTTTTTCCAGCGCGGCCAGTACGACCTGAGGTGTAGAAAGTAAGAAGAGGTCTCCTTTCAAGTTGTCAGACTTACCGATCCGGTGAACATATGCCTCAATTGTCCCGGCCATCTGATAGTTGATGACTAATGACACGTCTTGGACGTCGATGCCTCGTCCAGCTAGATCAGTCGCCACTAGAACATCTGCTTCGCCGCCCCGTAATGCGGCCAGCGCTGCTTCACGCTGCTCCTGGTTCTTCCCTGAGTGTAGAGTAGATGTGCTCCACTACATGAAGTATGAGCATTAAGAGGCGAGGTCCTTGGGAAATTGACATACACCAGCGCGAGAAATATCCCTAGCAACCATATCTGCGGTTTTCTTCTGATTGACAAAGACGATCATAGGCGGCGAGAATCCTCCATTATTCAAGATATCAATCATTCGTTGCCTACGAGGATGAATTCAAACACATGTCGATGTCAAAATTTGCCAGTACTTACTTCTTCTTTTCATCTCCACTAATCAATTCAACGCGCTGCTCCACAGTGTCGACAGCTCGGCCAGCCTCGCCAATTGTGATGACTGCAGGCCGCCGCAGGTACTTTCTCGAAAGTCTCTCCACAGCTGGGGGCATGGTTGCTGAGAACAAAGTCGTGACTCGCGTCTTTCCCTGCTGTCCCAGTGTGGCGTCAACGTCCATTCCGTTCTCACTCGGTCCGATGGCATCCGCGGGCAGTGAGTCAAGAATGAAAGTGAGATCTGCCTCAAACCCAAGATGTACCATTCTATCAGCTTCGTCCATAACAACATATCTGCATTGCGAAAGGACCAAAACGTGTCGATCAATGACATCTTTCAAACGGCCAGGTGTGGCGATGATGATCTCTGCGCCTTCGCGCAAATTGAATTGCTGTTCTTCCACAGCTCGCTGAGAAATAGTCAGTTAGCACCTAGTCGTAAGGTGAGTGCAAGATACGTACTCCACCAACGATAGAAACACATCTGAAACCAAGCGGTGCTGCGAATTTGCGCGACTCAGTTTCTATTTGCTGTGCCAGTTCACGTGTTGGTGCAAGAATCAAGGCATATGGTCCTAGATGTCGATTTTCGTCGGTGAAGTGAGGGAGATGCTGAATGTACACGAGCATTGGCAGAACAAAGGCTGCAGTTTTTCCAGACCCTTGCACCCAATAGCGTCAAAAAATGACTTCCGATGGATCAAAAGCACTAACCAGTCTCAGCTATGCCGATTAAATCACGACACTGGAGTCCGATCGGGATAGCCTGCCTTTGAATTGGCGAAGGCTCTTTGTAACCAACGGTGTCAATTATTTCCAATATCTCAAGGGGAAGCTTGGACTCCTTCCATGACCGAAGTGGGAGCGGAATATGACCACCTGCGGGAACAATGTTACACTGGACTGCCAGACAGCTGGAGATGGCGCACCTCGAGTAGCTATGCTAAAGTCTTCCCGGAAGATGCGCCAGTCACGATCTCTCATTTCCTCCAGAGACTTCTCTGACCAGTGACGCTCATCACCCCCTCCTTTGTTCGCTTTCCTGCGTTCCAAAGGATCGGCATGTCGATTGTTGTTCGACATAGATTCTTGGACTCCACCGTCGTCCATACCAGCCAAATGCCCTCGGCCAAACATGACTGACCCAACGGGCTTCGAAGACCCACTGACTGGCTCAGGAGCATCGGCGAATGTGTCCTCTTGTTCATCCCAATCAAAAACGAACTTTTTGTCGCTCAATTTCCTTATTTTCCTCTTCTTCTTATCTACCCCCAAATACCGGGAGCGGATAGCACTCAAGTCAGTCGCGGATAGGGGGGGAACGAATGGTGCATTGGAGTCGCTTGGTGAGGGTTCTTCGGTTGGTGGCGGCAGCTCGGATCCGGAGGGCGGAGGTGGTGGAGGTGATGGGCGCACGGAAGATTCCTGGGAAACGCCTGATGTAGTCTTGCGTCTATCAGCTCGAGGGCCTGTTGGGATTCCATTCTGGAAAGCAGGACGCTGAGGTGCAGACTGATTGCTCTGAGTGCGATCGTCATACCGCCTGCTATCTTTTCTTCCAGACTGACGCTCATCGCCTATAAAATATTCAGTGCGACATGATGGTGCAAAAGACCCAAGAGCACACACTGTATCGGGTACCATGTGGAGCTTTGGCGCCGTATCGCTGCTGCTCTTCCTGCCGTCGCAAATCATCCGCACGTTTCTCGAATTCTTCTCGTTCGAGTCTAAGCCGCTCTTCGCGCTCTCGTTGTTCTTGGACCTCCCTTACCCGTTGCTCAATTGCCAGCTTGGCCCTATCCTCTTTGGTAAGGAATTTTGGCTGTGTAATATCCACTCAATCATAGCCAGCCCAAAGAAACGCAATAACTTTACCCTTGAGTTAGCCTCACGCTCATCTTTTTGTTTCTGCAGAAGTGCCTCGATCGAGAGTGGCTGCTTCTTCATGCTTGCAAGTTGCTGGTGGAGATGCGTGACCACTTGCAAACCGGCAAACTCCGCCCCTCAAAACAATACCGCGCGGCGTTACTCTTACTATGGGCTTGATAGCCAGTGTTTGTGCGCTCCGTACTATGCATCTGCTTATATTTTGGGTTATGGAAATTTGGTCAAGAGTGAAGATTTGTGTGAGAGAACTAGCGTAACAATCTAGCGCTAGACAATGATAGACGTTGAGTAAAAGGTCTAACACGACCAAGAAATGAGACCCTCAGTTCACGATACTAGTGTAACTGAGGAGAGAGAAAAAACAGTCGCGATGAGTGGCTTTTAAGCCTACAACGCCGCCTATCAACAAGGGATAGGGAATGATGGACAATCTTTGGCGGCTGGCAAGTCCGTGCGCCACTACTGTGGGACGTCGACTTTCTCTAATAATTTGTGGTGAAATTCTACCTGACTGCAACTGCAACTGGTGTCTGTGGCTCGCTATATAAGTATACGGGTGGATGGCATTTGAAGCACAAAAGAGCTGTCTAGGTAAATGGGACGTCCATTCTCACTGTCAATGAAGTCAGAACCAATCCAATCTAACCATGCGCTTTGCATCTAGATCTTCGGCCGGCACAAACGCTGACAATCCATACCTACGAAAGACTAGAATGCTAATGACTTGCTAGTGTCATGCAACACGATACCCATGAACGCAATTACTGCGACCTGAGACGCAAAAAGTCCGACAGTGATGCCAATAGTGACTAGAAGTGATGGCCATCATGTAATGCCAAAGTATGCAGGATTTGAGCTGGCTTACCTTGAAGCATTCGAAGGCCCGTGCTTAGCCAAGTCGAAATTGAGCCGCTGGGATTATGATAGTTCTGGCTTAATCCACCGACAACGGAGAGCCCGGACTAGAACAAACCAGCTAGATGAGCAGAGGAACGTGTGTCGTTAGCGGAACGTACGGGAAGGAGCACAAGGACACCAGGTATCATAGAGGACAAGGCATCGCTGGGACGCCAATGTCCATAAATTGTGCCCAGAATACCGACTGCAGTAGCACCCATCGCACTGACAATGTCGCCTCGGTCGAAGATATAGATGTCACCCACTTTCTTGGCTGTGCAACACGTCAGACAATCGCCATTCATGAATCAACGTGAAGCTGCATACCGGCAAAGCTTGCGCACCCGAAGAGAACCTGTATCCAGCAACTAAAACTCCTCCAGTGTGACCCATTCAAGCTTGTCAAGGTGAAAACGAAGAGCGGAACGAGGAGGAAGACAAATTCCCACGGTGGGGGCTGGAGGATAACGGGCCACGAAGGATCGCGGTAGCAACCTTCAAGCACATAGTGGTACTTATCTATGGGTTCGGTGGGCAAGAAAGATTGAGTGAAGGAGAAGATTTTTTCGATGGCAGTTGTGTTGGTGCCATTCATGGGAGTAAAGGTGCCAGAGAGGACAACTACTCGTTCGAGATCGCGTGCCATGGCTCCCCTGGCTTGACGGAAATTTGGTTCCAATACGAACGCAATGTCAGATCCCAAAGTAAGACAGAAGCCCTATTATGAGTTCTTAAGATTGAGTGTCAACACTGTGATAAAAAGACGTACCAGAGATAACGAATAGACGATTGCATAAACAATTTTCGCCGCTCCAGTGAGGATATTTTTCGACGCCAACTCGAGCGACCCCAAGACTAAAGGACAACTCATCAGCAACACACCCTACAGGCATGCCAGGGGACTCACAGACAACAAAACCGGGCAAGATTAGAACTACTCCGGAGGAAGAGATCGCAGAATAACAGAAAATATGTCCACGGATAGAATTCAACAACCGCGCCGCAAGCGAGTTCAATATACAAATAGTCATCCTGAAAGACGTTAACCACTAAACCTCCCACGCAGAAGAGACCCACTTACTCGAATATGCCGATGAATATCTCACGTTGAAAGTACCAAATCTGCAAGGCCTTGAGCGCACAGCTCAGTGCACCAGCAATGAGGGCATCGGCCCAACTGCCGCCAAATCCGATAGGGCAAATACTGAACCCGGCAAGGAAAGCGAAAACAAGAAGCATAGCATTTCCATACGGAGGGCCCATGGATCTTAGAACCCTCAATCGACGAATACCTTCCCCCGCACTGATTCTGTCGTGAATGACATCGAAGAAGACAAGGTGCGTGTCTCGTAATTTGCTCAACGATAGTCCCGGGGCTTGATCGACGTACTGCGTCTGAGACGAAGAGCCGTCAGACTCGCCAAAAACGCACATCACTGATGTGTCCAAAATGACGAAGCGTGCAGGGACGTCCAAGAACCGTGCGGCCGTAATCAAATGCTCCTCGATCTTGTGAACAGGGGACCCGAACTGCATTAAGGCGTAAGCAAGTTCGGTGATAAAAATCCGTCGCTTGTGAGGGGCTAGAAGTAACAGGTTGGGCACATCTCAAGTTCCCAGTTTAAGACAACTTACAAGAAATATGATAGCGAGCAGTGTGATAATAAGGAATCTCGATAGGTGGCTGGTAGAAGTCCAACCCTCCCCTGCTTTCGTCGATTCCTGCACGGCGCAAGACAGTGTCACTGCCAGGCTCGTCCAACAGATGTCGCAGACGGTAAAGGACTCGGCGAAACCAAGACTGTTCCTTGGCTGTTTGGGGGCGGCCGGAGGAAACAAGCCATGGGTCGTCCACCTTTTCATTATCTTCTGGAGCCAAGTTAACGTTGGAGAAAGCGGAAGATTTCCGTCGAGAAGATGGCGGAAGGTCCTCAGAAGGCCGGAGCGGTACTCGACTGAGGCGGACGTGCGTCAAGGAAGGTCCGTTATTCATTGGAAGGGAGTTGGAGCGCCGCCTGAGTTGAGGGATTCCGGCTGCCAAGGTATCCATAGAGCCACTGCGCAGTCGACGGGGAGCATATGAGATCGAGCTCATGGGCAAAGATGACTCTCGATCGCCATAGTACTCCATTCCTGGAGGCGCCCGATCTTCTATAACATATCGAGCAAGAGACTCAAGAGGACTTTCATGCTCAACCTGCGTGCTGTCCAATATGTCGAGATGTCCGCTGCGTCGCCCCGAGGAGTTCATAGTTATCAGCGGAATGAGAAATTGGGAAATTTCTTAGCGCTCGATGTAGCATTTATCCAGCCCACAAGGTTTGCGAACGTGTTTTCGACTGAACCAATCTTAGACATCTGATGCCGAAACCAGATTTGGAGTGACACAGCGCTGACACAGTCCTTCCTACTTAGTTTGCATCCGATGGTCTCGGTGAGACTTCTCATTCCGGTACAGGGATGAGACAACTATAATAGCCCCCGTGTTCCGTCTGGCAGAGGGAGTATTTCCATTCTGCCAATGACGACGCCATCTCGAAGCATGGGCTCTGAGCCCGCGCTCAGACTAGTATCCCAAGAGATTGATGACCTCGTGATTGAGGACGACTCGCTTGACCAAGAACTTTGGATGAATTTCTTTCGCACCGAGTATGGTCGCGCTCCCTATCCCTGGGAAGTCAATGAGTATCGAGGGTTATGTGAGCACTCGTCCTTATTTTTGTGACTCGGTCTTGACAATAATTTACCCCTACCACTACTAGTGCCTATGTACCGCCGCCACTGCTTGTCAAGGCTTGGGAAGTCCTTTTTGAGATTTGGTGCGCCTCTGCATCGGATGAAAGGCATCATGTCTACTGCAGCGGCTGCGATGGAAGTCCACGAATCCAGCAAGTTCATTTTCCTTCCAAATACCATTATCACTGCTTTCGATGATGAGGCATCACTTCGAGGCTCGGAGCTGAAAGTCTCGAAGGTGAACCCAAGACTGGACCTGGGGAGGCTCTCTTCAACGTATGATATTTACAAGGCAATCACCCATGGCCGCATGTGCGCAAAGGAAGCGGCTGATCGGCTTGGGGCCTTGCTGGATGAGAACTTCAAACCATGCTGGGGAAACGTGGCACGTTGTTTCTTTGGGTTTGCCCAAGCCTTCTTAGTCTGCCCGCTTGCGTTTTCCGGCTCTTTCCTCGATATGTGGGCCGCTGGCTTACTGGGACTCTTTGTTAACGTTCTCTCCGTTTTTGCCACGGAGAAGCTCTCTATTTTCTCTACCGTTTTCGAGTGCGTTCTTCCCTGTGCGTTTTCTGACTCATTCAAATGCATTCTGATTTTCGCAGAATCGTTGCGGTGATCATCGTTTCGTTCGTGGCACGAGGGATCAGCGCTATTCGCAACAGCCAATACTTCTGTTATCAAGCAGTATCAACTGCCGGGATTGTCTCCCTTCTTCCCGGCTTCCTTATCTGTAAGTTGCGCAAGGCTCTTCTTTGGCACTTCAATTGACAATATCTCACGCGATAGTGTCTGCTGTCCAAGAGCTTGCGGCAAAGCGCGGACTCTCAGGCTGCGTCAAGTTTGTCTATGTAATAGTATACTCCTTGTTCCTAGTAAGTTTCGGAATAGTAATGGGGGCCATCTCACTGATGGAGGCATGCAGGGATATGCTTTAGATTTTGGCTCTGAGTTCTACCTTCTTATCGATCACAATGAAGGAAGATTGCGGGATGTGGCAGTCCAGGCAGCAAAAGTGTCGAACATAGTCCACGGGTCATTTTCTCAGCCACACAGACAGACATCAGCAGTTCCATGGACATCAGGAAGGTTCACTGCCGAGGCGTTGTCCACACCCCTTACTATATCCCAAAATCATTTCCTTGCGGATACCTGCTATAGGAGCCACACCTTCCCATGGTATTTGCAACCGTTTCCATGGTGGACGCTCTTCATTCTCGTTCCTCTATACTCCATCGCCACGGCGTTCCGTAATTTCCAGCCTCTGCATTCCACCTTCAAGAAGAACAAGACGCTCGTAGTTATGATAGCTATATCATGTATGAGCTATGCTGGTGAGTTAACACCTGTCGTTTCGTGGGTGTCACTGAGTCATGCTATCCTCCAGCAAATCGTGCGTCATTCACGTACTTGATGCGCTCCGATTCTGTGACTGCTGTGGGTGCTATTGTCGTGGGCCTTCTTGGGAATCTGTATTCTCGTCTTGTTGGTGGTCAAGCCTACCCTGCTATGGTGCCCGGGGTTCTGTTCCTTGTGCCGGTAGGTATTCCTGGCCTGCTTCCCTTTGACTTAACTAAAGTTTTATCTCCAGAGCGGCATCCCTTCAGGCAGTGCAGATTCGTACACGGGGAAGGATATTACGGTCCGCATCCTGCAAGGTAATAACGTTTCCTCCATCTCTACCAACAGCATGCTCATTTAACCCAGTCTCAATTGGCATTACGACTGGATTCGGACTATCGAATTACCTTATATACGCGAGTTCGTGGAATTGGACCAAGAGGCTAAGGCCCAAGGAAATGGACCGGAAATGGCAAAGGAAAGGTCCAAAACAAGCCATTTTCGCCTTTTAATTTGTCCGTGTGCTTTGTGTCCGCATCCCCTTTCCTGCAAGTGATCTGAGGGAGCGCCCCAGCACCTGTAGTAGTCACTATATTACAGAAACTTAGTACATTTCACATAAAATCAACTCCTTTGCATTATATCCTTCAGTCTTCCCAAACAATGCATCCCGGGCCAGACTCGTCATACACAGATCTTCATCGACATGGATGATTTTGATGGCTTTGTTCATGAATGTGCCATGTAAAGCGAGTGCGTACTGATTGGCGGCGTCTGGGTGTCGAGGAGCGAGATATTGTGTCGGCAGGACAGCTTCTCGATGATTAATGTTGATCCGGGCGGAGGGGTCGATTTGCGACCATGGTCCTGGGTCTGTCACAGACAGGACAGCAACATCCATGCCATCATACTCCCCATCTTGCCAAGCGAGTTTCGAATCGATGTTAACCAGAAGCTTGATACCATTGGGTGTCAATAATGGCCCAGCCTTAATTAGCCAATCTTCTGGCAAACCTAGGGTGGAGACCACGTCGGAAATCAGCATCTCGTCAGAAGCAGATACTTACCGTTCTGGGAGGACGATGACAAGGCTCCACCTGTGAATGGCGTAGCAGCCGCAGCAGGGGTTGTTGCGTAAGCCCCCAATCCCCCTGGAGTATGAGATGCAGGGGTTGGGCCATCCCCATATAATGCAGTGCCTGGAGTGGGAGCGCTGTATGGAGTTGCTGCGTTATAAGGTGTTTGCACTGCATAGAAGGGAGTTGGAGCAGGGAATGAACCAGGCGTGGTCTCGATCTATCCATCGCGTGAGTTGGAAATACTGAGCAAGGGAAATTGCCATGCTTACGTAGTCAGGCGAAGAGTTGCCCCAATTTGTGTCGGAAGTATTGTTGTTCCCTTCCCATGAAGGGGACGAGGCACCCCATGCTTCTGCAGGAGTCGATGAGCTGTGGCTAGGTGTTTTGTTGCCAGCAAGATAGGGATTCGGTGTAGTAGCATTGTTCCAGCTAGGTGTGCGCCCACCTGAGGTGGAAGTGTAGGGATTCGGCGTTGCAGAAGTCCAAGCTGGCGTGCGACTCCCTGACGTATACGGGTTCGGCGTAACGCCCTGGTTCCATCCAGGTGTCCGTCCTCCACTGGCGTATGGATTCGGCGTTCTCCCAGTGACCCCATGTCCAGGTGTACGACCTCCATTTGAGGACAGATATGGATTTGGTGTGACTTCCGTCCGGGAGGAACCCCCGACCCAAGAATTCCGGTTTCCGAACTTATCCGGCGGAGGCATTCGGAATGGGGTGTGGTCCTTGTAAGATTGATCAAGTTCTTCGAAAGCCCCGGTGTTAGGACTGAGGACACACATTAATAAAAACACACGAAGCCACATTGCTCGCACATACTTTTTGCGACGTAACTTTGCCTTGTCAATAGATATAATGCGGTTATTAGTAAGAAGTTCGACGCGTGCCATGTTGCCGTTTGTGTCCTTGATTGTGCCCATGTATCCCTTGTACTCTCCTTTTACAACAGTAATTTGAGTACCAATGAGTCGGTCTCTGGGACCGCGCCCCATTGCACCCGAACCAACCATACCCCCCGGAGCACCTCCTCCCACAGCGGGGTTCATAGTAGATAAATCCATCACGGGTCGACCGTTCGATGCTCCTTTAGGTGCAACGGATGCTACTGCACGGCTGCGTGCCACGAAGACACCACTATGCTCTGGAACTTCACGATTGAATAAAAACACAAATTGTGATTGATGAATATGCAGAACAGTCCCTCTCCGGTGCTACAGAGTCGGTGTATGTCAGTACGACGAGAAACAATGTTGAGGTACTTCTAGACACACTTCGCCGTCAGTTTCTTTGAGGGCGTCCCCCATGCGGATAGGATGTCCTTCAGCATCCGTTGCTACAGCCCTCGACGAATCTCGACGCATGGTAATCTGGTGGGGCTGCACGTGGCGGACGGCGCCATGCTGATCCAAAACACGGAATGACACTCGTTCTGTTTTGAAAATCACCCCTACCGTTTGCTGACTGTTGAACTCGTAAATATACTTTCCTTCCGACAAAAATTGAGATACGTACTCGAGCTGAACTAGATCATGGAGCTCGTAGGCCCCAACAGTATTTGTACCGCTCCCAACCTCTGCAGCCTCTCGAATGTCCTTGGAAAATACATTGACCTGCGAAGAGTTACATGAAGTGATCGTCAGAAATGCAAATATGAAGGAACTCGCCTCTTGATGCGAAACGTCAGATAATATCGAAACGACATCCCCATTGACAGCAACCACGAGGCCCGTCTCGTCCGCGCTCTTACCCGTCATGACTTTGACATGGTCCCCAGGCTTGAAGCGCTTGCGGACGCTGGCAGCAGGCACTTCAATCTTCTGGTCTTCCATGTCGAGGACTTTGGGTCGCAGAATCACAACGTCGTCTCGAATATTCTCCACGATACCGTCGACACCGGTTTGCTCACCCTCAAAGACCTCGACATGGTCTCCAGGCTGCAAGACTGCCGTGGCTGCCCTCCTCGCTGCATTTGCTATAACAGAGAGGTCGACAGGTGGAAGGGCTGCAAGCCGAGAATCATATGATCGTTCCAAGTTCTCTGCCGCCTGGAAAGCAGCAACCTCATCTAAGGTCGGATTGACATTCTCGGTTACAATGCCATGTAACTTGATGTCCTTCTCCAAGAAGCCATTACGATAAGTGTCTCCATGAAACACTATCTCCCCTTTGTCTCTGGCACTGACAGAGTGCTTTCCATACACTTTTATGACTTCTTCCAAATTGAAGAGGCGCTGGGGAGGCCGTGCGATGGCAGAGTTTTGTGCAGCGGTTGGTCCCCTTTTTCGCTTAATGGATTCGTTCTCTTTCGGCGTGAGATCAATTCGAGGAATAAACATGAGGCCAGCCTCCTCGCCATTATCCGTGACATCAATGACACGGGCCAAATCTCCAGCATATTTCCCTCTTTTTATGCGAACCCAGCTGCCTGGATTGATGGTCGTCATCTGCTTTTTAATCTTGAGCAGACTCGCCATCTCATCGATAGGAACCAAAGTATAACCGCGGCTGGGGTATACACCCACTAGCCCAGAGACTGCTTGGTTAACCTGCTTCTCGTTTCTTGCTTCAACATAGATCATGCCAGGAAGTGAATCACGATAGAAAGCAGAGAGAATACTAAGGGATTGGCCACCAGAGTATTCTTTGTCCAAGAACTTCCTCATAAGACTAATGACAATGTCTTTTTCACGCCCAGGCTAAAAGAGGGCATGAATCCACGTCCCCTGGCAGTAGCAACGGTGGTTTACTCACTTTGACACGAACTTGCCACAAAGAGGCGTCATTAACACTTGGCATTAATAGTCTTTGAGGCACTTGATCGCTGTCTCCGACATAACGTGAAACCGGACGCGCATATCGCTCTTTCAGTCGACGTGCCATTGCCTCGGCGTCCTCCTCGAGAATTGCTTCATGCTGACGGTCCAAACGCTGATGGTCGGCAAGAATTTGACGTCGCCCATCCGGAGTTTCAAGAGATGGATCGTCTGGTTCAATGAAGCCCTGCGTCTCCTTAAGGGTTTCATCCTCGTCGTCATCGAAATCCTCTTCATCATTATCCACTTCGGCCTCCCAGTCAATGTAGCGATTCGCAGGTCGCTTGGATTTCTGCATGGAAAAGGAAACCTCAATACCAGCGTCATCCGATATGACGACACCCCTTGGGTGACTGACCTTTCGTCGCTTCCGGCTTGGGCCTTCTTCCTCCTCGTCCTCGTCCTCGTCGTCCTCGTCGTCCTCGTCCTCATCGCCATCGCCATCATCTTCATCTTCATCCCCATTTCCTTCTTCATCGTCACCACCCTCCTCTCCCTCTACGTCCTCTGGGCGGGCTTCGGACTGCTAAGAAATAATAATGGCTAGGTAAGCAAGATACAAAATTGTAAGAACTTCACCCAACTTCGCCCCGATAATTGACCTCACGTTGCTCCTCCATGGATTCACCATGTTGCTCGGCATCTTCTGGGAAGTGATCCGAAGAGCTGTCTGCCATTCTCGGTGACAGCACAGGGGGGCGAAAGGTTGAAAGCGGTCAAGAGGAATGGAATCTGAGCACTTTAAATTGGAGCACAAGAGTCATGTGCTGAGAAAGTTCAGCTGTCCAGAGCGCACCATGTAAAAATTGAAGTAAAAAAAATATGGGAAATGGTGCAGATCAAATTCTGGAAGTAAGAGTACATGCGATACATCAATGGCTGTCTAGCAGCCTCTACATGCATATTCAGACGACAGTTGGTCCATAAGAAGCCCGGCCGGGGGTCAAATCGAACGGGCAGAGTTTGTTCGTGGACCCGGCTCAAAAAGCTATGGCGACCTTCTCTGTCTTCGACCTTCCGACAGCTGACCGCCACACCTCATCCAGGTTTGCGAGAAGCGACGCTAAACTTAATCCTACAATGATACCAATGGAGACTGGAAAGACACTGTCACAACCTTAATCATGGTAGTTGGAAGATGGACAACTCACGTTCGACCATTGCGAAACCAGTATTTAGAACAGTTGAAAACTGGTCATCCTCTCCAGTGTAGTTCTTGGACAAACCACCAACCGCAGTCAAACCGGTCTGAGGTGGATGTCAGTGCTGTTATTCAGTTGCAAAGGAGACTTATCTTACCGGCACAAGCAGAAGAATACCAGGGGTCATGAGAACGAAAGGCGTGATATCTTTCCTCAGGCGAGTGTAGATGGAACCCAAAAAAGATACAACGAATGCACCCAATGAGCTTCCAATGGAACCAGTCAGGTATGTTGTCCCGACAAGATTTGCTGTACAACCCAGGTCAGATGCGAGAGACTCGATGGAAAGAGTGTGAACACACCTGTGTAGCTCCCGCAAGCGAGAAGAATCATCATGATTACATGCTCAGTGTTTCTCCACTTGAACTTGATCGGCATGCCGTTCCATAGGGTCAAGAAGAACGCGAATGCAGGAACGATGAGAAAGAAATATCCAAGAGTCGGTTTCTGGAAAACCCAGATCCACCCTGGGTCACGGTAACACCCTGTTCCTTTATACTTCCACTCCGGATATGAGCGGTCAGGATCTAGAGCTTGAGTGAAACCCAATGTGAGATTCGCGATGTTCAAAGTGCCGTTTGCCACAAGCGTTCCGCTCAGGTAGTTCGTTTCAGTGATACTTTGAATCATCTTTGCGCGAGCTGCAACCGCATTCGAGTTGAACTTGAGATAAAGATCTGACCCCGAGGTTTGGACGAAGGCCTACAAGCATTTGACTGGCTTGGTATGCGCGATCGCGGAAGGAAGCTGGATAACACTCACAAGAATCAACGCGAAAAAGATAGCGTAAACAAGTTTAATAGATCCTGTCAGCATTTTCTTGTGGGACAACTCGAGCGATGCGCACACTACAATCAGCATTAGGAAATCGAATATTCATCGAATTCGGTGCACTCACTGACGGTGAAGCCCGGAAGAATCAGCACAATTCCCCCAGAAGCAACAGCACTATAGCAGAACCTATGATCCCACTGCGAATACAAAAACCGGGCGATGAAAGAAATGAAGAAGGCAACAAAAACTCTGAGAAGAATTTTGGATTAAGACTTGTTCGAATGCTGTACTGCACTTGTCACTTACTCGAAAAGTTTTTCCACCAGGACGTTACGTGCCGCAAAGTACTCCGCGATGAGGACAGAGCCGGCAGCACATGCGCCCCCAACAAGCGCATCCGCGAACGAACCATCGAAAGCGAGAGGGGTGACAGCAAAGCCACAGAGAAACGCGATGACGCATCTATACCTCTTCTTCTGAGCCTCCTCGCGATCCTCTATGTCCTTCAGCCGCTCAGCCCCAACCTCTGCCGTAATTCGAGATGAATTAACGTCTTGATAGATGCTCCACGCATCTTCAACTGCCGCCAAGGACAATCGACCGACAACCTTGATTACATGCATGGACGCCTGCCGACGTTCGTTCGGATCGTAGAAGCAAGCAAATATGGTGTTCGGAATGAGCAAGAAATCTGCATGGATGTCAAGAGCCTTTGCAGCAGATGCTAGTTGAGTTTCAATACGGTGCGAGGGAGTTCCATAGGCCAGATAGGAGCGAGCAAGCATTACAATGTAATGGCGACGATGGCGCTCAGCTGAGGAGTGGTCCATTAATACCAAGGTAGCATGTAGCATGATGACACACTTACCGCTTTCTCGAACCAGCGAGGGGATGTCAGCGTCACTCGCGGCATTCGGGTCCTGACCATCCTGAATCAAGTCCAGCTTGTTCTTTCCCGCCTGCGTTATTTCAGGGTCATCCCTATCCAAGACCATGATAGAGTCCGCAGTTTGGTACGAGAGAAACCGCGGGCGCTGCCTGAGCGCCATCTCGGCAGTATCAGCATCCCCAGCATAGATATTTATAGGCTCTAAGGCTTGGGGTATTTCGTTGGGATTCTTAGGTGGGGTTGAAGAATCCTGTAATGATGGGAGATTCCTGGCATATCGCGGATCCGAGCTCAAGGGGAGGCGTGAGACGCGAGGCTTTGATGCAGCCACAAGGCCTTCACTGCCCCATTGTTGCCCTTGGTAAGCTGATGGGGGTTCATGAGGATGAAGATAGCCCTCCTTCTCGCCTGCGAGATCGCTCGAAGATTGTGAAAGTGTGGAGTCACTCTCGGAGGTGTTGTCAAAGGCGAAGCGAACCTGGTGGGACATAGTAGTCTCGACCAAAAGGAATCTTTGTATCTCGCATGGAAGTCATCTTTATACTTGTCCCCATGTCAAACGTAGCAAATATCTCAAACTGAAACCTTGGTCAAGTTCAAACTGTTTTTCGCTGAGCCCAAACAGTGTGACCGTGACGGTCACCGTGATACCCATCTGCCAAAAGCAACATGGCAGGGTACTTCTTCAGTTCTCCAGTCGATATTGATATTCGTTTGGAAGGGGAGGAGAATAGAAAGCAAGTGGAGATTAGACTTGAGAAAGACCGTAAAGAAACCTCCCCTGTTTACTTCGATGGCGAGTCAATCGTCGGTCAGGTAAGTGCGCATTCTGGATACTACTGGTATGCGTATATTTTCAAACTGTTATTATCAGGCGACGGTAAGAGTACGTGACGGGAAGAAACTTATCCATGAAGGCATCAAAGTAGAGTTTGTTGGGAGCATCGGTTATTACACTATTCAAAACTCCACCACACCAAACGCTAATGGGATGCCCTAGAACTCTTTTACGATCGAGGGAATCATCATGAGTTCCTGTCACTATCGCAAGAGCTCGCCGCTCCAGGAGAAATGCGGTCAGCCCAGACGTACGATTTCCACTTCAAGAACGTCGAAAAGCAGTTTGAGAGTTACCAAGGCATCAACGTCAAACTACGGTTAGTGAGCCCATAACTGTGGCGAATATGATCGTTTCGGTTTGAGCTTCTCGAAATCTTGCTAACAATGGTCTAGGTATCTGCTTCGGGTTACTGTGTCGCGAAGATTAGCGGATGTCACAAAGGACCGGGAACTATGGGTTCATTCTTACCGCATGCCACCCGACAGCAATAATTCGATCAAAATGGAAGTGGGTATCGAAGACTGCTTACATATTGAGTTCGAATATAACAAATCGAAGTGAGTTTCTCGAAAATACAACGGATTTTCGTATCACTAAAGGGGAAATCGCCAACTCGTTAAGGTACCACTTGAAGGATGTAATCGTTGGGAAAATCTACTTCTTGCTCGTGCGAATAAAGATAAAGCACATGGAACTCTCCATCATTCGCAGAGAAACAACAGGCGCTCCCCCAAACCAATACAACGAGTCGGAGACGATCACCAAGTTCGAGATTATGGATGGCGCACCTGTCCGTGGTGAAACGATACCTATACGACTCTTTTTGGGAGGGTTTGAACTCACCCCAACATTTCGTGATGTGAACAAGAAGTTCAGTACCCGGTACTACCTTAATCTCGTATTAATCGACGAGGAAAATCGGCGATATTTCAAACAGCAAGTGAGTTCCGGTTAGCATTCTATCATTGGTGCCTCTTGATGTTTTTGTGTTTACATTAGGAAATCACTGTATTCCGAATACCAGAGAATTGATAGTTTTCCAGCGCTTTATGCCAGTATAATCACTTGGACTTATAATATTGTTTCGTATGACTTAGCTATGATCACGCACTTTACAACTGCAACAAAGTATAGTGAATTTCACAAAATACAATAAGGCGATAAGTCTTGGCTGTCACAATAGACAAGATTATACTGCTCGGCCGGTAAGAATCGAGCTTTCGACAACTTCGGGGGTATCTCGTCAACTTTTAACCATCTTCACGCCACTACCACCTGGAAATCCCAGAGCAGGTTCCTGACGCATCTCTGGGGAACCGCTCAGCACCATCTCCTTGGCGGTAGGCCAGTCCATCAGTTTAGTGCGGTGCCAAAGTAATCGAAGGTTCGCTCCGACGTCCCGAAGATTTGACACCCGATCCTCCAGGCACCACGGGCCCTCCTGCATTGTGTGCAGTCAATAGCGAAATAGAGTGTACTAAACGCTCTTTGCGGGCTCGGCGTTGCCCCGCAAAACGATTGCGGAACACGTCCAGTGGTGCCAGCCCCACTGTCAGCACCCTGCGACGCCGAATCTCTGTGCGGCGGGGAGCAACGAGCTCTACGAAGGAGGACGGAGATGCGTCCGAAACTTCGTTCAATGACGGTCCAGTTTGAACCTTAGATGTGGAAGCGGTACCAGGGTGAGATGATGAAACCGATGGCTCAGGCATATTAAAAGAAAAAGCGGGGTTTTCGTTAGCAGGGCCTGGACTGCGATTCATCAACCCTGAATTCGCAATGAATTCGGTCGAATCTGGATGAGCCTGAGGACTGGTGTCTGCAAATTGATTCTCTTCGTGTTGCACATGTCCGTGCGACGAACAGGGGCTATGGCAGTCTGAGTGGGACTTGGGAAATGACGCTGGAGCACTTGGAAATTGAGACATAATACTATGGAAAGTTTCCAAATCATCCAGGTCATCACTCGACTTGTGTGGCGAGTGCAACTTGAATACAGGGCCAAGTTCTTCCACAGGTTCGTCCATCATCGGTAACCTGCTTCCTCGACCATTCGCGTCTTTCAGTGGGGTGTGAGCAGCATAGGGCACAGAGGCAAAATACTCCGGTCGATATCGGAAGAGACTTTGATTTGCTTTGATGCTACGTTCACGGACCAACGAACTGCCTGCTACCTGCTTGTTTACGGCGATGGTCAGGGCTCGATCAGCGGTTGGGAGCGAGTCGCGCGAGAGTCGCATGGCTAATTTGGGTGCCAGTTCTCCATACCGGTCAACCATAACCGTAACTCGCTGGCTGGACTGGCTTTCTGCGGCAGTAGGTGCTATCAATGGCTGCGAGAAGACGGGTCGAAGTTGGGGGTTTGAATGGATGAAATTGTCCTTAGGACCCCCACTCTCTCGCAAGTCGAGGAAGGATAGGTGGATCGGAGTAGGTACGGTGGGCGTGTGGACCCCCCAAGTCTCTACGTGCACAAACGTGCTATAACGTGGCGTACTGACAGCGCCGCGGACCACGCGCCGATTTTCTCCGGGAAGAGACATAAACCGGCCAGAGGGTCTGACGCCACCCACACCTCCTGTACTGGAATGGGTTTGCCTGGAAACAAGTATTACAATGTAATATCAACCAGAACGAAATTATGCACGCACTTGATAAGTCCATAAATAAGCAAAGCACGGGATACAGCCAACATGCACTTTCTTAGAAGTAAAATGGCGTAGTATTTACCAGCAAACCCGATCAACGCCTCCAGGAAACCCAGGGCAACGCCTGAAGCAATCCATCTGATTGCAGAAAGCTCTGTTGAGCCTCCAATGTTCTGTAACCTACGAATGTGGAGAAGATAAAGGAGCAACAATAAAGCCACCAATTGAAAGATGGTGATCGTCGTAAATGCCACCGTTATGAATGCATGTGATCGCTGTTGGTCTGCGGGAGATAGAAACCCGCGGAAGACCGAATTGTTGTTTAGATGGTTGTTAACCCAGACAAGACCGCCAACCTCGTCACTGATAACGAATCCTGAGATGCAGGCGCAAAGACCCACAAAAGCAACGGTGTGAATCGGAGTTAAGACGAAAGGGAAAACGGAGGCAATGAGGAAAAGGAGGATGAACAGTGCATAGAAGAATAGGGGAAAGGGTGACATAGCGCCTTGAAAATTAGTGAGCCATCAGCTCCGATGGAAACCAATAAGATTATAACAACGGACCTATGGCACGGTCAGCAGCATTAAATGAATTGAACGAGCCTGATCCGTGAGCGACAGACTCCCCGCTTCCATGCAAGGCGATATCTCCAACGGAAAGCGCAAAAGAAAGGATCCCTTCGGTGAACAGAAGACTGTTCTTCGTTTTTCCATGCGCGCCAAACGATGCGTTGGCCAAGAAAAAGACGAGAATGACCTGGGCGGCGGGGGGCATGAGAAGAAGTATCCTTCCTGCCCGCGATATGTTAGAACAACGAAGCGATTCCACGGGGGAAACACAAAGATAGTCAAGGCCCATTCATGTATGAGCAAGCAATTGAAGGAGAGTGGGCGATGAACGAGAGACTGTGCGGCAGACCAGCTGCTGTCTGGGTTGACGCTAAGGTATTGTGACGAGGAAAACTAGTAAATGGCGACAACGCTTGCTACTAATTTACCAAAGGTCGCCATGACACACAAAATTATTACATAATGATCGTTGAGTGATCGAATCATCAAGACATCCTTTATCGCTTCAAGCATTCCCTCTGCCTCAGAACTCGATCCCTAAGTGCTTGGATCCCCTTGCGATGAGGCCCGTAGTGGCAGTGCAATGTTCAGGCACTGGGCGGCGGACTTGACGGTTGTTGACTTGGGAGAAAGGACAGTGGCGCCGCTTGGCCGCTTCAATTTCAGATTAAAGGAGAGGCCATCTCATGACAAGTCCGGCTGAGACATTGAGATAATGCAATCATGGTCAAACAACCAAGGAATGAAATGCGGATGGATGAAGTTCTTGATTCATTTCGCCGGACGCTTTACATTTCGCCGGAGTACCCAATGCTCCATTGCTCAGTGTGAGGAAGGTATGAGTTGAGCTTAGAAGAACCGTACCAAAAACATATCGAAGCTTCGCCACCACACCCGACTCTTCCGAACCGGGATAGAGGCGAGAAAAACGGTCGTCCTATATGTGCTCAACCGGGACCAGGACCTCGCTGACGTTGCCAATCTACCACTCGAAGGCCAATTGCAGTTATATGTTACTCACTTTTGTGGCGGGAGGCAGTTCCTCGCCCCTGCAATTTAATTCTTTCCGATATTCTGACTTCATTTATATTGACATCACTCAATTGATTTTGTTAAATTACCGATAGTTCAGTTCATATGAGATAACCCTGTTTGTCCGCTGGTGTTTTCGATCTCTGCATTCCCCCTCGCAAACGCTCACCCTATAGTCACTTACACTCTCCAACTTCATCATGAGCACAAAAGGCTCCTTTTCTGAAGGGACGATCCGTCGTCCATCTCTTGCACTCTCAGGATCAACTCCTTCCTCTCGCAGAGGCTCAGGAAGTATCACGCTTACCTCTGGTCTAACAGTAGCGGTCCACACGAGGACGGACGTTGATGAAAAGTTCCCCCATGCCACCCCGAAAACGTTGTCCGATCATCTTCGTAAATATGAAGCATTGTTCAAACTTAGCTCTCAACGCATGAGGATGATCGTCTCCGCATTTGAGGATACCTTGGGGCTTGGTCTTGAGAAATATGGTCAGACAGTTGTACGCACCATGAATTGCATGGGTTTTTATAAAAACGCGCTTAATCCATTTCACATTGGCGTGTCGCTTTGCCGACGAAAATAGCCTATGATCCCAACTTACGTATTTGGCTGGCCAACTGGGGAAGAGACGGGAGATTATCTTGCCGTTGATCTTGGAGGAACCAATCTTCGTGTCTGTCTCATCACTCTGCGCGGCGGAGGCAAATTCGAGATTACCCAGTCCAAATATCGATTAACCGATGAACAAAAACAAGTAGATGGAAAAGTCCTTTTCGATTTCTGTGCTCGATGTGTTGCGGAGTTTATTCAGGCTCATACAGGCGATAAGGACGGCTTCGTCAAGCCAGGTCAGGAAATAGCCTTAGGCTTCACAGTAAACCATTCACCTTTGTCTATGTTCAATTGTTTGCTCATGTCACACGATCTAGTTCTCGTATCCTTGCTCGTTAGTTTTCATATGTCCCTGCTTGCCGTCCATCCTATTAAATCCCTTTGCAGCCAGAATCGCATCGACCATGGAGAACTCATTCGTTGGACGAAGGGCTTCGGAAATCCGAATGTCGAAGGCCGTGATGCTGCCGAATTGTTCCGCGACGCTCTCGCAAAGTACAAATGCCCCGTCAAACTAGTGGCTATCATCAACGACACGACTGGAACACTCATCGCTTCTCATTACGTTAATCCACGCACCAGGATCGGCGTTATCCTCGGGACGGGTTGTAACGCAGCTTACATGGAAAAAGTGAAAGACATACGCAAGATCAAAGACCTTGGTATCCTTGCGGAAGACCCTGAGGCTGAGATGGCAATCAACTGCGAATGGGGTGCATTCGATTCTTTTACTCATCAACATTTACCTCGTACGAAATACGATAAACAAGTTGATACCGAATCGAACAAACCTGGGGAGCAAGCATTTGAGAAAATGATTTCAGGCCGTTACCTTGGAGAGATCATGCGGCTTATCATATGTGAATTGATCGATGACGGGGCGTTCTTTTTGGGTCAAAATACCTACAAGATCGAAAAGCCTTACATTTTCGACACTGCCTTTCTATCCTTGATGGAAACGTGAGCGATAATAATATATTTTTTAACTTATCACGAACTCGCTGAATTTTTTTTTTAATTTCCCGTTCCCGATCCTCCAGCGATCCGACAGATGAATTGCTCACAATCATCGGGATTTTCACCTACTTTTTCAATCTCGAGACTACAATCGAAGAGCGCCAATTCTTCAGGTCTCTCGCTCGCGTTATCGGTACCCGTGCAGCGAGGTTGAGTGCATGCGGTATCGCGGCGCTTGTTTCTAAGATGGGTTATCTGGAAGAAGGTTGCGCAGTCGCAGCTGATGGCAGTTTGTATGGTGTAAGTGTGTGTGGGACCTACACATTAGGGCCACATTTTTTATGTTGGCCGTTTATTTGGGTGTGGGAGCTGAAAACAACAATCCCCCCTCGCGTTATTCCAGAAATACCCTAAGTTTGCGGAAAGACTACAAGAGGGTCTGAAAGATATTTTCGGTGACAAAGCAAAGTATGATTATTTCAAACATTTCCCCTCCCCCCCCCGAAAAAAAAGCATTGTAAACAATCTTTCTTTCTTTAAAGGAACATACAAACGCACCATGCGGAAGATGGGAGCGGTGTTGGAAGTGCGATCATTGCGGGTGCGAATATCTTCTTTTTATCTTGACCTCCGAATTCAACTCACCGCGAGTCTATGGTTAGCAATGACCAAGAAACGTAGGGATGAAGGAAGGTTCAACAATGTCTGAGCGCCACCGCAATGAAATTGGACCAAGAGTGGCGGTTTTTGCTGCGCGGAGTTACGAACTGCTTGTCTCTAATCAGAAAACTGTGTTTGTATTTTTAGTACATTTCAAAGGCATCCATTGAAAATGGGAATAGGCACCGGGAGAACAGCGCGTCCCGCGCTGTTCAACGTGTGCCTGCACAAAGCAATAAAATCCGGAAGAACACGACCAAGATGATCCGCTAATATACATGACTTGTAGGGCGTGAGATGTTGCGCGCGATAAAGCTCAGAAGGGCTGCCGGATATAAGATTCTCCGGTTTCTTGTGTGGATGGAAGCTACGAATGTGAACAGAGGAAGGGGCGGGGAGTTGTAAGCCTGTCTTTGTTTAGTTTTGTTGCGATTCGAGGTCGCTATCAGCTTTTGCACATGTGTCATCATGGGAGTGTGGAGAGCGGCTGTTGGAGGCACGAGGAAGCACTGGAAGGGGTTTGTGAGCAGTCGTACGTCCCTGGAGATTCCCGCGATTTGAATCTAACTCTAGAAAACTACTTCCATTCCCTTGATTTTGGCAGTCTGATGGACTCCGGAGACGAGTGCGTGACCACCTGCACCCTCGGACGAGACGTCTCCACTCGTCCAAGACATCCTTCAGGACATATTATCAGCTCGGTCGGCCTTAACGGGACATCCCCCATCGTACCTTCTGAGTCCCAAAAATAAAAAATACTGCCAGCGGGACGGTGGACAAAGTGATGGCCGGAGCAACCGCAGTCGGGTCGGCTGTGGAGAAGCAGTTCAGGCTATTCAGAGGGGATGGCGTATTCAAGTCACCATATGTTGCAATCACCGCGGATTAATCAGACTTACGCAAATGCCATCAGAACGTAGGTGGAAAAGATAGAAGCGCGAATGGCGATGGGGGTGTTTATGAATCCATCTACAATTTTAAATCCAAGTCAATCAGCGCAGGGGTAATATGCAACCACGCACTGGCCAATGTTGATCGGTAATTCCGCCACAACACATACGTTGTGCATGCTAATCGGACCGGTCGTAAGTTTTTAAAGAGAATATGATCCGATCTCGCTAACAAACCTTGTAAAATAAATGTGGCTAACAGAAGTGTCCCCGTCAGGATTCCCACAAGTGGGGAACTGAGGTGTGAGATGAGTCTTCAGCATATGGTGATGTCGCATGCACGCACACAAACGCCATGTCCAGTGAGCAGTATAATCGGTGTCTGGAGAGCTGCTCAGGATGTCTTCGACCGTACTGGGGACAAAGTCATCAGCCATATTTGAATAAAGAGAAATATCTCTTGTTTTACTTTGAGTACGGGGATTGCGACAGCCACATATGTGAGATGAGGGAGTCTAGAAGGATCGACTCTCCATTAATGTCCAGCGACGACCGTTGATGACCAACCCACAGGAGACATATGTATGTCCAAGCATCCGACCCATGGGGCCAATTGTAGTGGAACGATAATACCATATGTGCAATCTGTCATAGCCGGCTGAGCAGAAGGATCCAGAGGGATCCAAGGCTTTCCTTACATTTGCTACAACAAGGAGCGCGCTTGAAGCCAATCTGAAATGATGTAAGTGAGACCATAGACCAGCAGTGTATACATTGGCGGACGAACAGCGGAGGAGTTGGAATATGAAGGACGGATTGTACAAGACAGAGTGTTGGTCCCGGATTGTCATTGAACAAACTGTCAGCCTCATTAGTATGACGGAGAAGATAGCTGCATGCATAGTCACAGCTCACAGAAATGAATGTACGGTACCCGTGATGATGCAGGCCATGTACAAATTTAAGAGCGTCGGACGAAGCTTCACTTTAGCCGATACTGTGGAGGTCAAAACAAGGCAGAGAATGGCGCAGGTGCCCAGCACGTTGAACGTATAGAAAACTGTTGCGACCGCAGTCAGAGCCATGGTTGTGCTGGTGAAAGACGATAACTAGACTGCTACTATATGAGGCACGCCCATACTGGATAATTGTTACGAGCGGTCAAACAAGACAACCGCGCAATTCGGCATTGAAGGCTGCGCTGGATACAATGATGAATACTGATGCAAGGCACTTGGGTCAGGGGCCAGGGCATGATGGAAGAGTGCTTTGTGAATCCGGCCAACCCCTACAACGCAGCTAGGATTCAAAAATTGTGATATAGAAAAATTGATGATGTGGACATGAGAAATGGGGAAAATATCGGATGAATAGACGAATAGACGAATAGATGATGATGATGATGATGATGATGATGAATTCATTTTTAGGTACGTATCAGGACGAGTAAATTCGGCAAACTAAGGGCCAGAGGCTGGTCACCGGGCTATACGAGTTCATGACGGATTAGATAATAAGATGGCAATGGACGTTGCAAGCCCGAATTCCTGGACACAGCGAGAATGCCAAAGCGGTGATTCGAGGGTCGTTCCAGGGAAAAGTCGATGCTTGGCAAATAACCCAAACAACTGCTATGAAAAGACAGCGCAGAATCTAAGCACCAACTGACAAGGGGGCGTCGTCCAGGAAATATCTGGTATCCGCCGTGGATCGTCACGCGCGCGTTGGAGTGATGCGTAGCCCCTTGACAATCGGTGCTCGTTGTCGTTGCTGTGTTCATTCATTTTTAGAGTATGTGTCCGTGCCAACATGATTCGTAAGAGGGAGGGTATCGTCATGGAAAGGAAAGGTATAAGCGGAAGTAGAAAGAAGGGCACGTAGGCATAAGTAGATTACAGAAGAGCAAGCAAATTATGAGTAGAGGTTTGATCGGGTTGTGATCGGTTGAGGCAAAGAACACTTTGGTGTGTAAGGCTAGAGGCGCTCGTGGTTCTGGGGGGGGGGTCCGCCGCAATGTTTGAGCCATCACGTGCCTATAATCGTTCCTGGACCTAGACAGGGACCCCAATAATATTTTGCCTGTCATTTGCACATTGCCCAAATGATTGGGCTAAAGGGCACCTTAAATGTGAGCACCTCTTCAGCCTCTCAGAAAAGGTCCTCCCTTTTTCGTTTTCGCTCCAGCTGTCGTTCTTTGGTAGATCATTGACAATTCTGGCGCACTCATCGCGGAGTGCGTTAACGTCTTGAAAGCGAAGAGCACTGCAGGTGTGGGGACCGTTGGGGATGAATGCGTCGTTGTGATCAAACGCGCACGTCCAATTCCACAGGGTGCAGCCCCTTCGAATATTGTAAAAGTTCGGCGTGGAGACGTGCATCGTGCTGTTATTGTCCGCACAAAGAAAGAGGTCTTACGTCCAGACGGCCGTTATATTCGCTTTGACGACAATGCCGCTGTTCTCTTAAACAAGAAAAGAGAGCTCTTGGCAACTCGTATCAACGGTGTCGTCAGCAACGAGCTTCGACTTAAAGGATGGGGTAAAATCGCCAGCCTTGCTCCCAAAGTAAGCCGATACCTGGTCATCGTGTGTCACAAAGTTAATACTCTCCAGGTCGTGTAATTGTTGCAGGACCCAGGTGTACCAAGAAGCTCCGATGATCCCCTCTTTCCAGAAATTTAGGGTAATTTATTATCGTACAGTTCCAGCACGCAGTTGGGAATTAGAAGCTACGGTCTACGGATGATCACCGTCGTCTCGGCCATTCATGTTTCACGCCGTTCTGATCTCATCCAGGCGTCGACGTAGGTGCATAAAGCGATCTAGCGCACGGCCATCCCCCAATGAGAGTTGACTTCATCTAGGTTGAGAACTGTATCGGTACTCACTTTGAGCATGCTTTAGAAGCAGTTTCTGGGTTGACGTATCAGCTGTTACTCATTCTTCCCACGTGTTGGAAGATAGCCCCTTACCTCAATCCCCTCGTCGCTATCTTGATCGACGATAACCCAGGCAACTTCATCTTCTATGCGGTCGTGCTCAACAATAATTCTCATCAGACTTTGTCGCATCGCCTCCGCATCCCCGTTCACCAAATGATCAAAGAATTGCTCGCACTCATCGAGGAAGTGACGAAGGTCTTGGCTGAAAATCTGCATGAGAGTATCTCTTCCAGCATTATTGCCGTCCACTTGAGTATCATGAATGGCTTCTCCTGCATGGGCTTCGGTTGAGTGGGGGTGTTCCTGCTTTTCTTGTATGTGCTGCCTCCCATTGAAGGCAAACCCAGCTTCGTGATCATTTTCGCGGGTCACCGCTTTGACGTGGTGGCGCATGACTCGCTTCCGCAGTATGTCCGCTATGGTAGAAGTGGTCAGCCCTGACTTGCATCGTGCCCCTCGGGACTCACAAAATGTGACAGCCCAAGCTTCTGCCACCGCTACAAGGGGCATATCTCAGCTACGGGTATAAGATACTCTCAAGAGGCACCCTTACAGGAGAAAAGGATAGTGAGGATGATGATTCCCATCACTCCCCATCCAATGTAAAATGCTCGGCCCTGAATTACATTGAGCACAGTTCATACACACTCACTATATAAACATCTTACTCCGGGTGTCTAAAACTCTTCGTAATCAGTGAGGTGCTCAACCGCGTTCGAGTGACAAACATACGCGTGGATAATATTCCCCATATCCAATGGTACAGTAGGTCACGAAGGTGAAGTAGAAACTACAGAAGGGAATTGTGTGTCACCCTTCAGGCCCCTCACGTAACTACAACAAGCCATGCTTACGCCGCAAAGAAGTCCCAGCCTTCTAGAATCATGTACACGACCGCTCCAACCTGTTGCACAGCAGACCGCGAGATTATTCTTGCCAGGTGCCACGGCACAGACAATTTGGCCGACTTACCACCCAGAAAATGATAAATGACGAAAAGGACAAGAATATCTAAAGAGCCATAGGCAAGCCCGAGCACCATGCGACAAAGCACTTGCTCACTTCGATTCTATGATCCGTCATTGCATCTTCCTTTATCGCCTCTCGGAGGGAATCGAAGTAGGAATTCAATTCCCGGGTGGGGCTTTGCACAGGTTGTTGTGTTTGATTGCTGCCGGCAAATTGGGCACTGCTTGATCCAGCCTTAGCCCAATGTTGAATGTTGGCGAGTCGCTCTTGCATCCGAGGATTCTGTAGCTCGTTGCGTATCCGCCTCCTGAGTCGAGTGTTTGCATTGGCCAAGACTGTGCCTCGGATCAAGGAGACAATGATACCGATGAGGATGATGCCAAGTGGGAAATAGAAGAACGAGAATATTCTGGCTGCTGTGTTGTTTGGTCTAGGCAGCACATCAGTAACGTACCCATGAGCCAAGACGATGTAACGCATATCCGCTCACACTATATCACCATAACCAACCGTGAGAGATGATGACATGACAAAATAAATGGCATCCAGGTATCTGAAATGATGAAGAGAATATATGATTGACCTCGATGATGTGATGACGTACATACGAAATATCCAAAAGGTACCTAAATACAATGCTACCGATTGCGAGATAGGCCATGAAATGGAAGGTCCTCATCGCCAGTCTTCTTTGTTTCTGTGTGAGAAGCTTGCCCCGCCCATACGGGACCCAATCGTGCTTCAGAGCATCGACCGTCATCAGAAGGGCCGCTATGAGAGACATTATCCCCGAAGACAATGTCAAATAGTAAGCAGTAGATAGTGCATAGCCATCTTGCTCCACGTTCGAATGGGATGTTCCAAATATGCTTAAGCACACTAGATCCAGTAGGATAGCAATGCCGAGGGAGCCGATACACGAGCTTGTAATGATCATGGTTTCAGAGCCGTTTATGCAGAAAAGGAGTAGGACGGATGCCAGAACATTGAAGAAAAGACCAAACGATTGGCCGATGATGAGAAGCACGGGATCAGTCTTGGTTTCGCTGGTTGCACCTTTTCGCTGATACCACTACCGCCAACGTTTGAAGTCGTACGCCAGTGGAGACAAAACAGATATGGCTTACATTCTCCGCAAGCCCAGGGATTGCAAAAACAACAGCGGTTCTGTAAAGTCCCCTTAATCCGCTCTGACGCACTGGCCAATATAGAAGGGGAATTCACTAACGGCACCAGGGCAGATGATACAACCTAGTGAACGTCAGCACATATGCCCACCAGATAATCTGAACAGACATACCGCCCTCCACCTGGTATGGTGCCGATGCGAACTCATGCGGTGTTCGAGGGGATCAAATAGTTAAGTCCAGAAACCTCCTAACGCCACAGAGTGTACCGGAAAACCCCCTGGAGCCAAGCCGCCAAGCCACTCATGATACAAAATGTTGTTTTTGCAATCCTAGGAAGAAACACACTGTACGGATGCCCTGCTTGTATGGTGTCCATTACACCGTAGGGGCTGATTCGTCGTGAATACTCGCACCAGTTCGATGCGTATTTCGGAGAACTCCGAATTAGTGCTTGAAGGGCTCAAAGTGTTCCGCATGTACCAATGCCCCGCAACCTCGGCTAATCATCGACGCGTCATATCTTCAATCTTCAGGAGGTCGCCAGCTAGAGGGTTGCAACTTTTTCGACGGAGAAATAGATATCACTGTAAATTTCGATCACAGAGTTCATTCCCAGTCGCTTCGCTGGAGTATAGGCACGCCCTCACAGAATCTCAATGTCATAGTCCGTCCATACAGCTAGTTTCCAATGATCGTGATGCTGCGGAACCCATCCATGTGCAAACCGCCATTCATAGAAGTTGAAGGGCGGTATTGCGTGCCTAATGTGACTATTTTGCAGCCCGAGCGTAGCAATTTGTATAGTAAAACATTGGAACAATCCCAGGACCAGTCTCCATTGATAGCCGGAATTGCCGATATCTCATCGACGTGCTTGTCGAGCCACTGTTGCGGAACTCAACTCCACTCCCAAGGCATCACAGTCTATTGCAGCAAGAATACACCGTACAAGACCGTTTAATACGCAAGCTAGAAGAACCCCAAAGAACTAAACAGTGAAATAGGGTAGACAAAAAAAAACACAAACACAAAGATGTACAATACTTATTTCGCCACAAATTAGTATGTCCGATCGATGAATATTCTCCACCGCTCCCTTCCTTGCCTCCCATGTGTAAGTCGAGTACATTGGGTCCCAAGGCGAGAGCACTCACGTCCCAACGTCCCAGGTCCAGCACAGCCGTTTTCGATTGCCCTTTCCTGTATCGACGTCTTTTCTTCAGTCTCCCGTTTCGCTGGACTGGCACTTGACCCGATCGAGTGGCCCTCGGGGCACTTGGTGGGTCTTCAGTATCAGAAGCAGACTGTCCGCCAGGGTCGGTCCCGTCATGACCATTCACTTTAACGTCTCCGTTGCCTTCTAAAACATCGTCATCGATTACCATATCATCGGGAGTTCTTGACCATCTCGAGGAAGTGCTGGAGGATGACGGCAGAGGTATTACTACTAACCCATTGCACTTGACCTCGGCAGGAAAGCGGACTTTGGCACCCGCAATGTCAGGATCCTCGATCTCGACGGATGTGGCTTTGTTTTCCAATTCTGACTGATTCTGGGATGAAAGGTCGAAAGGTCGTTCTTTTTCAGCCTCGATAGCAAGTTGTACCGAGGATTCATTGGATCCTAGCCGGATAGACCAATGGCGAATGCCTAGCCCTTCGTTCCGCAATGCGAGCTTCCGCTTTGAGGGCAACGCGACCACAGTCACAGTGCGGATAGTCGTCGTTACAATCGCATCCGGGGTTGGGGAGCGGGGCGTTACAGGGACTGTTGAGACAGGTGGTGGTATGGGAGGCACTCGAGTGGGCGGAGGCAAGGGAGGTGCAGAAGCTGGTATAGTTGAAGGTGCAGGTGCCACGCCTGCTGGTGCTGATGTAGCCTGCGTTGCCGGACGAGGGGTTGTGAGTGGAGGCTGCTGGGCGGCACCGCCCGCTGTGGTGGGAGCAGGGTATCGATAATATGCCGACTGCTGAGGACCGTTGACTTGTTTAGGTGTCGATGTTGTGGCGGCTGGGGTTGGGGTAGCTGGCACAGAAGGGATTGCACTCGATTTGGCTGCTGCTGCAGGTGACTTCGATGACCCTGGAGATGCTGCTGTCGGTTTTGCAGGGACTGAGACTTGTTCCTTGGCAAGCGCCTGGGAGGTGGAGCCAGGTTCAGGCTTGCGATTCCCCATCTTCAGTCTGATCTTGGTTGCAGAAGGCGCAGCTGGGGGTTGGTTTGGAATAGCGTACTCAGGGGGTAATTCGGTAAGGATTTCGCGGAAGATAGGCCGGAGGGTTTTTGCTGCAAGCCAGACGGGCGAATTATCCTCGTTAAATTTCAAGGCATTGTCAAACAGCAACTCGACATCCGCGGCAAACTCGCTAGAATTCGCGTATGCTTTCTTCTTGAGCTTTTTCTAGTGAAGGAAATTACTCGAAGGAAAAGGGTATAGGATGATGATGCGCACGAAGATATTATCTAAAGCAATAGGTTTCTCGATCTGTTTATAGTAATCGGGCCACTCTTTTTTATTTGGCAGAACATTGAAGGGAGTGACTAGAGGAATGCCTTCGGGGCTAGTAGAATGGGTCAAAAGGCATCTTGAAGTGGGTGGAAGTATGATTTACCTTTTAGGAGAGCGTTTAATTAGCTTCTTAAGTTTCAATCTTAGCAATCGTGACAAATCTTGTTGGCGATGCCTTTTTGCATGGTCGTCAGCTGTATCCTCATCGCCTATTTCCGAGTCCTCTGGATCACCAACGTCAACTTCCTCATCTTCTGTGTCTTCGACATTAGTTAAGGCCTTATATTCTTGTGATGCAATGTTCTGGCCAGTGAGCATCAGGTTAGCCATACTCGAGAGATGGGTATGCGTTCATATACCTGCATAACGCGAGCAGCGACCCAAATGGGGGACTGCTCCAGATTATAGTGTGTGGCATTTCGGAAGCAGAGGTCGAAATCAGCTTTGATTGCCTTGAGCGAAGAATACGAGTCCTTCTCGATTCTTGACTGCAAAATTTTAGTTAGCAAGTACCCAGGAGGAATAAGGAGGCATCAATGTACCTTTATTTCGTCGAGAGCTATGGGTTTCTTTATGATCCTATAATAGTCAGGGTATGTTCGCTTGGGTGGAAGTTTGAGAAAGTCGTATGCTATTTCGTGCCCTCTGCAAACGGGCGTTCAGTAACGATACTCCAATGACACACACTAAGACAACACCCACTCATTGGAACGTGCAGCCCTCACAGCATTCCATATCTGCATACCGTGTTCTTTGATTTGGGTGGCGGCATCGGGTGATTGAGATGTACCATTTACATCTTGGTTTGAGGTAGCGTGGTCTGAATTAGGCGCGTCTTGAGTTGGTGTTGGAGATTTGCGTTGTTTGTGTCCCGGTATCGTGATTGATATCCCTGTCGCTTCACGTCGTCTCTTAGCTCTTGGACCATGCTCGACAGGACTGGTCCCATCAGCACCTCCTCTCTTCCTCTTTGAAGTCTCTGGCGCACTCGCAGCCATGGCCGCCCACGGAAATACCCTACTTTATCGGATACGGAGACGAAACGGACTTAAGCACGAGCGAACATGGAGTCTATCGGATTTAAGGCACACATCACATGTCACCACTATTGACACCATGGTCCATTTCCTCATCAATATTGGACTCATCGTCGGAGGACTCCTCTGGAATGTAACGATTATATTTGTCGCCGATTGGCCGC
>NW_024067412.1:0-34597 GCF_015039405.1 Cantharellus anzutake | reverse complement strand
TGGACTCTGGGGCATCCATATCGGCCCCTCTGCCTTGTGCTGTCTATGTTTAATTACTGAGCTCGGTGAAAATACAAAGACGGGTCAACTACTCCGAACCATCAACCGCCCACGGGACATCAAGCAAGTGGCCTGGTTAAGACGGTTTTCTTACTGCCGAGGGAATAAAAATCCACCGCTTGGTGCAAGATTTTTTGCCCTTATCTGCTTGGTTGTGATCCGACATCCTGCCAGGAACATAAACTCGACGCATGATTTTGAATGTTCACACTTTTGCTATTAATGTGCAACGAGTCTCACACAATGCACTCGATGGCCATGAAGCTGGAATGTCCAAGACGGACACCCGCATCTTGAGTAAGCTCGTGGCTGGGAGTATTTTGCTTTCCCATTACTCATTTTCTTTAGTATTCAACTTCAAATAGAGTAGTGAGTGACTGGAAGTCGCAGTCGTCAATACAGTATTTGGCTCAGCGCGGTATACGTCGATTCATTCAGATCCCTACTTTCAGAGACATCAAGGATATCGATGTATCACCGGCCGGAATATTACAAACTGCGGTACGCAGGACAACCTTAGGTACTAGGGTATGTCTATTACTTGCGGTACCGGGCCGAGCCAGCAGGCGTCGACCCACCAATTGAGGCAAGGGGTGCGCTTATCGTTTATATACGGTGACTGTGATTTGAGACGACAACTGAAATGGCGGTTTCAGCGTCGGGGTGTCGTGCTTGAGGCGGGGGCCGGCGACGGGTGCTTGGAGCGTGTTATCGGTTAACTTCTCAACACATCACACATAAGTCGAGTATTCTCATGTCTCAAATTCTAGTCTTGCCCCCAACTATTTCGAATTGACAATCTCAAAATGGAGACGCTTGAGGATCCCTCTTGAACTCGTATCACCCTCCCAGTTATGTTGGCCTTCAAGACCGGGCATTCTTCGGTGGCACAATGAGGGATGGTGGAGGACCACAGATTGTGGTGATCGCAGGCAAAAGGTATCGAGTTTGCCTACAATGACCCATCAAGCCCGACCTAATATCCCATTGCTCGTAGGGGGCAACGCATACTTTGCTTACAGTAGGCTCCCAAAGTGGGCCGGTGAGCATATGGAGTTTTGCGCAATCGCCACCACCAAGCACGCGTTCAGAATCCGGAGAATTATTGGATCTGCCGGCAATGATCAAGCTACAGGGAAGCATGCCGAATAAGGCAACATTCAAGGCACCATAGAAAGCTTCTGATTGCTGTACCAACTCGGACGATTCATCCGCCAGTGTCATTGTCCGCTGTATCATCGATAGGCGGTTGAACAACACCACTCATCATTAAACGGCGTAACTCTGGATCGTGATGTGCTTTTGGCCCTCTTATGTTCACTCATCAGTACCATAAAGGGCCACGGATGAGGGACACGCACAGAACTAGCGAACAAACGTCCGTAAGAACAGCCCCACTTTTCATTTCTATTTTCTCAATTCGTTCAAACTTATCTGCTCGGGTCGGCCCAATGTTCAGCATCATGACTGGCTTTCCTACTTCCAATGCATGTTTGACAATCCTTATGAGGGAGATTTGGAGTGAATAAAGGGAAATTCCGAAACGACAAGACACACCTGAATGCAGAATAAGTCGCTAGAGTTGTCCCAATTACCAACAGCTTATCGCAACACTCAAGATCCCGAAATCTGATTGGTGAATTAGGACATGGTACTGTGACCAGCGGAATGCTCGGCTCACGATCGATCTTTCACGGCAGATGATATTGATTCCCCAAAGAATATAACGTCCGGCTTTATCTGTAAACTCGAATGCAAGCTGAGTGACGATAGACAATGCGAGTGGAAGAATGAGCATGTACAATTGAGGCCTCATCCGCATTTACCCCCTCGAGCAAACACAACTCGCAGTTCGGGACGACAAAGTCAGTAAAATAACGGCCCTCAATTCGACCTAAGAGCATATTCTAAGCGCGTTGAAAGCTATGATGGCTAGATCGTCTGCACTCACATCACCATCAGGATTTGTCCGAGGTTCGGACCCTGTACGCGCGAGTTCGTCCACATACTTGCGCCAAGAGGGGTTAAGGGAAGATATTCGCTCTTGAAAAACTGCCCTAGATTGCGAGTGACCCCTAGTACAGCTAACTGTCTGTGTAAATGCGATGAACACCACGCTGCATGAACACAGACTGACAATACGGTACCCTTAAACGTCCATGCAATTCCAGAATTCGTCTTTGTTTCTCATAAGCTCCCCAAGTTATTGGAATTGCCTTTCCATGAAGGCCGTCTACATTTTGGGTGATGAGCTTATGGACAAGATTTGAATATTGTAGAGCCCCTATAGCATAATGGGATGTTGATGGTTTTGCTTCTTTGATAGCTGGCCACCCTAGATATGATCGTGCCCAGTACCTCTGCCTAAACCGGTGGCCTTTAGGGGTTGGGTCGGCCAGTTCGTGAAAGAAGATGGGATGATAGTTTGGGTTGAGATATCGGCCGTTTTGTCCTCTGTACGCGCGTATGCCAGAATCTACACTAATGCCTGCGCCCGTCAGCACAGCGACATTTCCAGGTTCTATGAAAGACACTAGGCGAGATACGGCTTCAGTCTTGGAGACTTGAGGGAATGCCTTGGTGACAAGAGGGTCCAAAGATATGGTCGGTATTGAAACCCGCATCGACGTTGGGGAACGTGATCGTGGGACTCGGTCTCAAAGCTTGATCGTGCTCCGACATCGCGTTCAGCAATACCGTATGAATGGTGTTAAACAAATCATGCGCCATGTATAAGGTATTGCAGTGTATATAATACGCCCAAATAATAATAATATTTACATTGACTGAAACATGGAGCGAATTCTCGAAATATTTTCAAGGTGTGCGTCGGTTAATTGCCCGCCAGGTATTAAAGGTCTTGGAGGTGTATAAGTGTTGAGGTATCTTAAAAGGTACCAGCAAAAGCGGCTCCGCTCCCGCCTATGAAACCGCCCATGAAGTCCTGAGAGTTGAACGAGCCGTTTTTGTGATGTTCTATTTTCGTTGGGCATTGAAGTATAGTCGTGGCAACCACAAGGTCGGGAAGGAATGCAAGAGCGGATGGTCCAACCTCGAGACTACTCCTATTCGCCTTCTGGTGAACGGCACCGACTGGCTGACCATCGAGGAGGATCTGCAGTTTCTGAGTCCCTCATTGTCTGAATTACCCATCATTACTGACCTGCAACCCAATACCATTTTTGGCGATGAAGGTAAATCTAGTGCCTCGGAGCAGGATAGAGCGCGTCCTTTGCCGAGGAAGTCAGTACCACAGAACGTGGAGGCAGTAAGTTTTCCTCTCCTGGTCAGAGTGGTCGTAAGGGATCCAGTTCTTGAGATCTATCTCCTGCTGACGATGAAGACGAATTGTGGGAAGGGAATGCCACCCAATAACGGCAACAGTCGCGCCAGACGCGTCCGAGATGAAGGTTTTTTTCTCTTTCTTCGGGGTGGAAACGGTGAAGACTGCACGGCCATGAGCGTCCGAGATGTTCGAGTTCAAGAGCTTGTCATTCGAAGCAGAAAAAAAGAAAAAACGATGGCTGGGGCTGTGCAGGGTAGCCTTTGTCCGCCTTCTGAGGGTACGGAGGGCATTGTTGTTAATTGGCCAGGCGGTGGGACCGGACCACCAACGTCTGAGCATACGTTCAGCGTCTTCGGAGCGCAGCTCAAAGCGTGTTAACTAACTCTGATAAGGATTGTATCCATTAGACGTGGGCGATTGGACTTGCTGGGGCCCCGGTTACTGGAGGGCGTGTTAGTGTGGTGGGGTACTAATGGAGTTAAAGGCAAACCTTTGGTATTGTGGGCGCCACCCTGAACCCACCGTGCGGGAGCTCCTCCAGTGGGACACTGAGCCCAGTACGGATTGGGAGAGTTTTGGTTTGGAAAGGAGCCTGGCCAGCAGGATCAGTGTTTTGTTCATTAGACATGTTACTAGATTTGCTGAGATGAGATGCTGAAGGAAGCAGAGCAGGCTGGGAGGTGGGATCATATTTATGCTTTCTGACGGGTAGACCGCTGACAACGGACTTCGCAACGGTCGCTTGCACTGATGACAGATTCGAGTCTCACGGAGTGTTGGTCTGGGAATCACGGCGAATACTTCTCCAGGGACTCTACATCAAGATGGGACTTCAAATCAATTTGAGGCAGTCTATATATAGCCACACCCGTAGTCGGGTTAGGCTACATGGTCCAACCAGCTCCAAGAACGAGATCACATCGGAGGGAGACACGCCACAATGGAATGACGACCAGTGGACGGGTGAGAGGCAGTGCTCGTTGACATACATCAATCTTTCGATCGGTACAACTACGAAGGGAGTCCCCATTGCGACGCAAAAATTGGTGGCTGCCGAACAGCTTAATACCCATGATTCATCGAGGTGGGATGCAGTCTTGAATGCATCACACGACCCACACAAAATGGGAAATTAGCACAGCCTAGATGACACTAGTGTCGTTAAGTAGTCTACGGAACACGCTTCGAATCGGAGGCATCATGCGAATGGCCGAATGCCGCCCAAGTAGTGAAGATACAGAAATGCCTTAGGAAAGTCTGGTACATGGCAAATACTGATCAGGGATCATTGTTCCTTCTTCAAGTCTTTCAATTCAAGCGCAGGGAGCCATGTAAGCTGGTGTCTCCTGTACATGGACCATTGAGGGATAGTAACCTAGCCATCTCGATATCAGCGTACGATAATGGAAATAGGACGACAAGTAGACCTACAAGGGCTGTGAGTAAGGTTGCAACCCCGAGGGTCGAGAACGTCACTTGTAACGACTGCGTAGCAAACCCAGCGAGAAATGACATGACCTAGCAGCAACAGATGCCCCAATAAGCTCATTCACAACGTGCAAGATCAAAATATAACGCCAGTAGTGGAAGTGGCGACGCACGGTTGACGAAATCAAAGAGACATGTAACATGCGCTCAGCTAGCTTCTGCCCTTCAAAGTCCTAAACGGACATCATCAGATAGTCCCATGGAAAGCTGTGGTTCACACTTACGATTTTTCCCTGTAGGAGTGACTGGATTCGAGCGTTCATGAGTTTGCACAAAGGTGTTGAGAATCGTGGCTGTGGCTGTGCTCAGAACCACTCAACTCAATTGATCGATCCTGGGCAGTGTTCCACGAACCGTCACTCTAAAATAGGCAGGTTACCAGCCTCTATGAACCCTGAAAGACCAACAGAAATGATGGCGGAGATGTATCTCATTGGTCCGACATTTCCTAAGGATAATAGGCCGATAAGGCGATTCCCCAGAAATTCCTCAATTGGAGTTCTAGAGGTGTTTATCATGACTACCAACACAGCAGGAACAGTGAAGTTATCGAGACGCTATGTGAGTTCCTTATTGGGGACATGGAATATGGATCCCTACAGTTTGATAATCCAGTCATCCATGTGCGCCACGGTCATTGCTTTGGCAGACCCGTATTATTCCTTCTCTCGGAATATCTGGGCATCAAAATCTTCACCTGCCCGTCTCTGATGTAAGAACTGAAATCTTGTTGGTTTTATAGGAATAGTCATGCAGGGCAGTTCTCAATCGCATCACGTTTGACCTTCTAATTCAGATCTGCCCCAGCCATGAAGAATTACTACTCCATCATTGGCATAACCTCTAACATGATCGATGGGATCCATTGCGACGTGGCCTTGCGTGGGTGATGGGAATATCGGTTGCGCAGGAGAATTTACCTAAATTCCGAGTGATGTGGATAGTTTATTTTAGGATCTAAGGCTGGTCACCTTCCCTTCTACTTTAGTAGAGGCTGGGATCTTGCCTAACTTGTAAACGGCTACTATGTCCAAGGATACTGAAAAATTGCCGTCAAGCTTCTCGATATAAACATTTCCATCATGTGTTCAAATCTGTCGTAATATGTACAAGGTACTCGGGGTATGCTGAACAGGCATTGGGCATAGTTACATGCCCAAGACGAAATAGGGCGAAAGTTTCGGAAGTTGCCAGGTGACAAACAAACGCAAGGTTGATTCCGGACCACGCCTGGAATCTTGAAGGGTAGCGCATCTTGCGCGCATTTTGCGGCTACATAGGCCCAGGACCGTTTTTCCTCAGTATAGTCGACTTCCAGTGCGCCTTAGCGTCGGAATTCGAAGTTAGAGAGCAGACTGCGGAATAAAATCTCGGAGTCACTCTTCCTCAACCAGCGAGGCAACAAGTGTATTGCTTCCCCTCCACAAAAGCATCGAGATACGTTAGGTATTTAGAGAGGCCACCCTGGGATGGCCTCCCCCCCTTCAGCAAGCTCCCGCTCCGAAGGTCAGGCTTCCCCGGCCCGCCATCTCCACTCATCACTAACAACATATCAGCCGAAGAAGTCCTCGAGTCCATTCGTCTCAAGGGAATCAAGCGGGTTACCGCCGAGTATGTCAGGAACGCCCGACAGTCTCGCGTGCCCAAGACTCAGGAGGGCCACATCCCCGACCCATGAATGCGTTCATTTTATTCACGTAAGCTGAGTGCGCTGGAATCCTTGGCGCGCCCCCCACTGAAAATCGCTCAAGGACAATTTCGCCTGAGCACGAGACACTTCAGGTAAGCGTTGATCTCCGTCATCACACTCGTTTACTGAATGTAAGTCTTGATCAGGAGTATTATCCCCGAAGAAAGGAGCTACTACGAGTGAGCAATGAATTAGAGAAGTCCACTGGCTATTGTACATGAACTGATAAGCCCGCAGCACTTGGGTGACATTTGGCGTAGTACAGATTGGAAGAGGAGAAAGCCGTATCAGGATGTCGCAACTGAGCTTACAAACGAACACAAAAGGCTCTATCCTAACTATATGTTTAAGCCTCGGCCTAGGAAGAAGTCTAACGTACCCAAGTCACCTACCGGAAAAGACCCGGGCGCTGCTCTTCAACCGATCTCTACTGATCCAAAGGTTGGGTGCAAATTTAGCATGCCTAACACCATGGAAGATGGGCAAAAAATACAGAACAATGTTCATTCATGGGATCCTTACGGTCCCCCGCCTCAGAACCTCTTGGAGTACGCTCGCGTCCCAGCCCGCTGTCTCGTGGAAGCCGGCTCTAGCCGAAGCACGCCAGGCGACGTTTCTACTACCAGAACCCTAGATACGGTCCGAGAAGAGACATTGGGGAACGAGTTTCTCTACCAGTTCCATGAAACCCTACAATCACCTCAACAAGCTTGTTATGAAACCAGTCCTGCGGACTTGACTTCTCCTACATCGCCCTCAAATGACGGTTCTTCCGACGAACTTCGGACACCATCAACCCAGAGTACTCTGCAGATAAACCCTCAGACCAGGCCATTTAATGAGTTCCGTATCTCTCAAACCCTGGGAAAGGTGCATTGTGCGGCCAACTCCACGCCCTCAAGAGTCCTAAAACCGTCGGACTTGCAGGCGGCGACGAGTCTCCCTGACAATGATTTGGTGGAATATTTGGACGATTATAAGACTCACAATTCCGGCAATGCGTATCAGGTCCCCCCAGATGATGTTGTTTCTGCCCATCCTCACACTTCCTATTCCGATGGTAGGACAGATGAGCAGGCTTGCTGGAATAAGATTAACAAAGACCTAAAGTATGGAAGTCGTCAGCACGACTCATTTTACGCGCCATTGTATCGCGAGTTATCATCATCTGATGTGCGTCCACGATCCATCTACTCAATTCTTCGAACTCATGCAGGAAACAGGATACCGACTATTTTGTCCCAAATGGTCATCGGCACTATAGGCCCAGTCCCAATAATATCGATCGCGATCCGTTATGCTTCGAGGACCGAATCCTCATTCCTCCATCTAGTCACTCCTTCAGCACCCACCTGAACGATCCCTCCAGTTTCCGCTCCCCGCTGAGTGCCCCATACACTGAACGGCCCTATCCGCCGAGCCCACTATCAGGGACACCAGACCAGCAACAATTCCTGGCTCAAGGGTCTGATCAGGCCCAATTCGATCAATACCCCTTCGTTGACCCAAGTTTAGGGTACTCCGTCCATTCTGATCCCTACCAGTCAAGTCAATACCGTTCCGATCTGTTTAATTATCCGCTTTCATATCTTCCCGCCGGCGAAACCAGCATCTCCTCGCATTATGCCCCTAGTTCGCACGCCGCATTTTCTGATGCATCAAATCTGCAATGAGCCTGTTTCTGTCCATACTTCGACATTCCTTTGGTTCTATTTTGTTATTATCTGGGGCTAGTTCTCTGTTCAAGTCAGCCTTTTCCATCTCTTTGATTTAAGTCCTGTGAGCCAGACATGTCTACGACGCATCCGTATGATCTTTAACCAAGATGCAGAGTGCACATCTCACTCGTTGAATCTTCTTATATGCATAGTTCAACCTTGTACGATACTTACAACCATTCCATGATTCTGGAATATGGGACGTCGCTGGGAACATTCTTGTGAGTCCCGCCAGTTGCGTCGGGGACAATCTTTATGGTTGGTTTGCTCTGCCGAACCTGTGCACCTTTGGACGCCCTGTGTACATCAGGATGTTGCACAGACAATCGAAGGAAATGGTTCCCGCGCCCCCTTGTCGGAGTTCGGGATAAGGGAATTCAACTCTATAATACGATACACTTCTCAAAGCAAACGATGCTTCTTTTTCCACCCCGAAGTCCAAGAGCAGCCGCACGATCGTCAGTGCAAACTCCCCTGATGGACGGTCAACGTTCAGGAGCGGCCACAAATTCATGGGGTGCATTCATGGAGTGCATTATCAATGTATTGGAACAGTGATGCACAGTGGAGAGCAGACCCGACTTCCTATGGCTCATTGTCCACCAGCAATGAAAAGCGTACAATCGAAGTGGGATTCAACCGTGCCGCAATGCTCAGTCTTCGGAGAAGTGAGTATTCCGGTCCGTCGTCCGATGCGCCGGGAAATAAGCATGCAGTTTCAACAGAGGCCGGCCACCTGCCTACGGTATTGGTAAGGAAGATGCGGCCAAGGGAGGGTGAGGCAAGTAAGGCTCTATGTCACGGCTCTTCATGGGTTATGCCAGCCTCTCAACAAAAAAGTACCGACTCGAATCAGAATTTTATAATAGTATATACTATATAGCATGCAGATGGTATATACCGTTAGCTCGATGGAGCCGCCCCAATCAACTCCCAAGTCTCTCCTAATTGCCGCCACGCAAATCACAAATCGTCATTCACTCCCACCCCCGGACCGACACCGGACCCCATCAACGCACCTGTGAATGGGATGAAAGAATTGGTCAAACTGCGAAGCATAAGCACTGCTGGAAACAATCGATCAAGGCTCGGATGGACAAGCCACTGATCGCGCGCGCAACAAACGATCAGACCCCTAATTCCTTGAGGCAGTTGTCCAAGGAATAGTCTATTGGCACACTTCCTGATGTTGGCCGTGTAGCGATACCTAGCTTAAGATCCGGCGATGTCGAATTGTAGTGTGATGCCGGAGCTCTATGGTTACTGGCCGTTACGGTCCAAGCACAATCATGGACAATTCCTCAACTGCATGGAGCAGCCTCAGCTGATAATTTGTAGACATAGCCCCAGTCGTTGTGGTCTTAGGTACATTTGAACAAGGAAGCATATTTCTGAAACGTGCAAAGCAATCCATTCAATTCACGGCCATCCTAGCTTCACGCTGGTATTCTCGAGTAAAGAATTGAATTCGTAAATAAATAGTAGTAGAGAGTGGGGGCTAGAAGATTGAAGGTTTGAGATCAGTAGTTTCTTGGAAGCGAGAACTCAGTTCTTCACGAGCCCTTTTGGGTTGGTTAAGTCGACTTGAAGCGTCCCTCTCTAATTTGTTTCTTGTCGTTGTCCTTTCTGATGTTGGCGTATTCCAATCTCAACGGCACGCCACCGATTAACGGCTTCTCCGTTAAAAGCGTGTCCATAGCTTGCATCGCGTCAGCTGTCGTCTCGAAGTCCATCCACCCATAACCGCGTGGCTGGTTTGTAACAGGTTCAGTAGCTAAACGGAAAGGGAATAATGAGCCTAACAATGCTGGGGGGAGGGGGCAACACCAGAGGTATTCGAACTGACCGACTTTGAAAGATTTTACTCGGAACCGCTTGAATGCATCAGCAACCTCCTCGGGAGGATGTGCACCGAACCCGGAGACGAAAATTCGCTCGTTGGGCTTTTTCTGAGGAGAATCGCGGTCGCGGTCTTTATTGACCGCATAGTCGAGTCGGACTGGGTCACCATCCGGCTCGATAGGTTTCCGCTGTAGTGCATTGAGAGCCATTTCGGCTTGACTCTCGTTCGAGAACTTGACCCATGCAACTGTACGGTTGCCTTCACGTCTGGCTAACATAAAATTGGAAGTTAGCCACAGAAGGAAGAAAGCGAGGAGCTGTATTATTCCCAATCCATGAGAGCATTCAACCGCATGCACAGGGGTTTGGGCAGTGTGAAATATAGCTCACCAATATGGACCTGCACAATATCTCCAAACTTTGAGAAAGACTCTCGAATTATGTCTTCCGTAACGGTTGGGCTCAAGTTTGCAATGAACACAGTATTGCTGATAGGTTGGGTGATAACACTTTTATTCTGGTTTGAATAATAAAACCTCAATGGACGTCCGCCAATTGTTGGTGGGTCGAGAGTAAAGCTCTGGTATGCAGCTTTGGCAAGATCGAGAGATGAAAAGGCAATGAACACATATCCTTTGCTCCGCCTGTCAACAGCTAAATGCACCGCCAGCCATAAGTAGGAGAGACGATATGGAGGGTGGCCATGTTGATAATCTGAGAGGACTCACGGGATTTCATTTCCACGAACCCAGGTGTATTCTCGAAAAGCGCCGCGACTTCGCGGTCTGCAATGTGGAAGGGTACATTCCCGACAAACAGCGTCGCGGACGGCTCAGATGGCGAAGTCCTAGATGGGATACTATTGCTTGCAGTAGTCTCTGTGACGGTGTCCAAGGGAGAAATTTGGTTGAGACGAGAAGCAGTACTGGAGAGCGCCTTGGGAGCAGAGACCGTTCTTAAAGCATTGCATGATCGGGATGTGAGTGATGCGCGTGTGGTTGTTGATGCTCGCCAAGAACGGGCAACGCTGAAGACAGTTGCCTTGCTGAAATATGCGAACATTGGAGAATGTCTGGGTGGAAAATTTCCTACGGTTCTCACGACCCGTTACATACAGAAGTCACACGCCGTTCACTCAATGACATCTCTTAGCGGAGTTGGCCGAATTTATTGCCCACAGCACAACACTAATGAACAACAGTGACATACGCATTGAATACAGCCCCAGGAGTAACAAGAAAGTTCAGGAAGGAACATGTAGATAGGGTATACGTGGAATAGTTGGGTGATACAATACTAATGCAAGGTGAGATGGTCCCAAAACCCAAATATAAAGCGATGCCGTCAGATATTCCCTAAACCCAATATGCATATGGGCTATATCTGTGGTAGACGTCGTATACCAGAAGACCGCCTGTGACGAGAGATGTAAGAATTCCCTCTGATGGTGCCATTGGCTACATACCCTGTTGCTTCCTCATAACTTGGCACGGGGGCGTCGAAGTAATCCATGTCCGTACCCGCCAAACTGATTTGATCTGATTGTGGTGATTGTATTACCTGGGGTTGGGGAGCATGAGGAGGGTAATATCGGGGACCAATTGCGCCAATATCAGAAACAACTGGATATAGCGATAAATTGGTGTTGCTAAGGTTAACGCCATTGCGCATGGATGCCACTTGCTCCTTCAGCTGAGCATTTTCTTGTCGTAGACGGGCGATTTCCAGGCTTTCCGAGTTTGGGTTGTTCGCATTTGGGGCATACGATGGGGTAATGGACGAATGGATGGAGGGGGCCGTATGGTGGGATGGTGTGGCAGTTCTGGGTTTAGGTAACCGGATGCACCAGGTTTCGTATTGCGTGTAGCCATCTCTTTCAATGTGGTTCCACTGCGAACGATGAATGTATGAGTGGAAAAAAGGTCGCGAATTGTCATGAGGCCACCCACTATGTCCACAAGATTGTGCTCCCCATATCTCCGCAGCAGTCGCGGAGGAACGAAGGTACTCTTGACTAAAAGTTTGGGAGATTTCCTCGATGGTGGTTTTTCTTGAGCATTTTTAGAATCCTCGTCTTTCCGAACTAAAGGAATTTCAGGCGAAAGGATTTAGTGGGAAACATCAACTCACCCTGGACCGAGAGCAGATCTCCAGGCATCAGCAGGCCGCGGTTTGGCCGGACATAAACATTGTGCACATTCACCATCATTTTAAAGATGATGGGGTCGGTGCCTCTGGGGTTCTGGTTTTTGATAGTGATGGCTGCACGATATGAGCCGTTCGAGTCCGCTGACAATGAAAAGGGATGTTAATACCGGGTGTCAGTGGATGTGCGTTGAGACCTACGCCGACAGTTCTTAGTGCCATCATGGATCACCTGCAACCCGTTGAGCTGAGCGCCAACCATCGTGTTTTCTGGGGAAATCGGTCTCAGAAGGTGGTTTGCAGGGATTGGAGCATCATGAGGAGTGAGAGGAGCAGAACGTTCTCCGCATAGCCCGCAGGCCAATTTATGAAAGAATGATGGCATTCTTCAGGGAGGAAGCAACTCAGCGGCTAAACACGCTAAGGTAACGGGCAGTGTGATCGCGATCCGGTGGTTGCACCGTGACCAGCTCAGAAAAAAGTTTCACAACGGCCCCGGTCGATGTGCACCTCCTTCCGAGTGGGCAGGAATAACGTACGAGCGTGAAGGCGGTGCAGGGGGCACCGATGGCTCAGCAAAATGACCTAAATGACAGAGATCGTTCACTGTTGGTGTGAGCCGAGTCTCACACAGCTTTGCAGGACAAAAGAGCGCCCAACGCGATTTGCATCGCCGCTACACGTGACCAGCTTGGTCAAACCGAAAACTGCGGTATTGCTGAGAGCTGTACATTCCGCCCTGGTCTTCAGGGACATCGTTGGACTGCCATCGACTCCGAAGCGGTTAGTTTGCGACGACGCTTCTTCAAGGAACATTATTGGTAATGATCGCTAATTTTGGTTTTGATTCATAAGATTGAATGACACACTGACGTACGACGTCAATGGCTCCGATCCCATGTCTACCTGCACACGTTCTACTAGCTGCTACAAAGACGCTACAGAGCAGCCAGGTGGAATCCTTTACGAACCGGGATTCGTGATTCACGCTTAACGAGACCGGAGTCAGCCGAGTTACCCGAAGAGGTTTAAAACGTTTCATCGAGTCTCAGTTTCTGATGCGGCTTCGCGTATGTTATACCTTTTACATAAGCACAGCCCCCAATCCAACCTTATTCAACGGTCAAACATGTAAGGACGTTGCGATCGAACGCCGGAGCTGAAATGCCAAATCATGCGCATCACTAGGAGCGCATCACAACTTCTCCCCATCCGCATCCCATCCGTACTCCTCATACTCCGCCACCCACATTTTCTCCTCAACCTTTTCCCTCACTTCATCAACACCCCAATCGACGTCCGCCAATCCATCCTTGATCGCTTGAGTTGCCACGGCCACCGCGACTTCAGTATTGGCGGCGCGCGCATCCTCGAAGTCTGGAAGTAGTGAGAGATCAGGGTCTCTAAGGGCTGGGGATAATTTAGCAAGGGCTTGTGTCCCAGCGACGATCATTTCATTCGACATCTGTCTGGCCTTGCTGATCATGCTGCCTAACGAATGCCCAACAACCAATTCAGTAACTTGGATGAACCAACAAATAAATCCTCACCGTATCCAAGACCTGGATAGATCAGAGCATTGTTGCATTCTGCTATCCTGTTAAATGTCCATGCGTCACCAATCCTTTTCGGGGGGCTACTGGATTCAGCACTCACTGGTATTCTTTACCACTCTTCATCTTAACCGCCGGAAATGGTGACCCCGTAGCCAACAGCGCCTTATCGTCGCTCCATTCATTCGCATCCTTCGGATCAACTTCAGCCAGGCGACTTGGGTTCGAAAGCGGGAAGATGATCGGCCTCTCGACACCTTCACTCATGGCTGCCACTATGTCTCTCGTGAAGGCTCCCCCGTGCGTGGACGTTCCGATCAAGACTGTGGGCTTAATTTTTTTGACGACTTCGAGAAGTCGGATTGCACCATTATCGTCCTTCTTCACATCGGTCCATTCTGTGTCCGGGCGGACGAAATCCAAAAGACCTCTTCGAAGGTGCGTTTGACGTGCCACAGACTCGGTGATAAGGCCTGCCTTGTCAATAAGATAGAATCTTTTGGAGGCTTCTTCATGGGGAAGGCCGGTTTCTTGAATAATTGCCTCACGAAGTTGGTGCGTAATTCCTAGACCTGCAGATCCTGGAACAATACACATCGGCAAAGTTCGTAGTTATGTTCAGACGAAGTTAACACACCAGCACCATAGACAACGATCCTTTGATGAGAAAGCTTTGACTTCGTTACATGACATGCAGCCGTGAGAGCGGCAAGTGTTACTGCTCCAGTGCCTTGTCTGATTGTGTGAGACATGCGATTCACCATTCTTTGTGTCGAGGCATTGGTGGATGGGTGCGAACTTACACGTCATCGTTGAATACTGCATGTGTCTCACGATATTTCTCCAACAGCCTCTCAGCATTTTCTACACCTGGGAACCATAATTCAGTTGAGGATGATTGAGAAAGGCACTATGACGGCTTACCGAAATCTTCAAAGTGAAGCAGGCAGTGTGGATGATGCCTTCTAACGAGTTGAACGAATCTACATGGAAAGTGGAGGCTCAGAACATAGACATCCCAGCGCTGGGTTAACTCACTTGTCGACAAAGTCGTCATACTGGTCTCCGGTCACTCGCCGCTCCGGCCAACCCTTTCATCGTAAGCATTCATCCTGTCCACCATAAAGATGACTGAGCAACACTCACGACATACAGAGGGTCGTTTAACAGATGCTCGTTGTCTGTCCCGACGTCGAGGACAACGGGAAGGGCTTTGGCAGGATGCACACCTCCGACCAATCTAAGAAAGTTTTGTTCAGCCCCAAGCAACAATGAAGAGGGTACGAGCAATGGCAATTTTGTTGGGAAAGAACAAACGCACGTGTATATGGCTGCTTTGGCCGTGCTGATCTAACCCAGCGTGTGTCAAAGTGTCGTGTTCAGCAGGGTTTTAGGTCAGGGGCATGAACGTACTCCGATCCCACCCACACCTTGATCTCCAATACCCAATATGGCTTGAGAGTCGGTTACGACTGCTCAAACTGCGTCAATTCGTTCAGCAACACCAAAAGGGTCCTGAGGCACTTGCCGACCAACTCAATCTCCATGTTTCTGGTCTGGGATAGATAATCTTCTTCCATCCGGTGAGCATTGGGGAAAGAAAGATACAATCCTTCAGACCGGCGGAAAAGGGTACTGTAGTTGGAGATGGCTTCGGCCTCTGCAAATAACGCAGTCAGTGCCACAAGTGGAAATTTGCAGAAGCCGAGTCAGGGATAGAGCGGAATTTACCAGTTGGCGTGTATATTATGGGTATGAGTTCCCTCAGGTGGCGCAAGATGAGGGCATAGTAGAGCACCCAATTTTGAGCCTGCAAACGATACCATCGGCGACAAACGTCAACGGTGGGATGCGCAGCAATGCGCACCTTCAAACTCTGCAAGAATGAATTCTTTCGCATAGGTGTCTCGCGAATTTCAAGTTGTCTCCAAGCGCGCTGCAGGCCAAGATCACTACGATAACAACTGTTCACATGTTAAACCCACCTCGCATTGCTGGTCGAGTGTATTGACACGATAGGGGAGCCTCCCGATAAGATCAAACTCCTCACGCTCCTTGGCTGTGAATGCAGTTCCTTTATTCCAATAAGGTCTACACGCTACACATGAATGCCTGGAGGGCGATGGCGACACAGCGTGTAACCCACGTTTCGAGAAGAACATCTCCTTTCACACCAATCTTACGGCGTGAATTGGGTTCCGTTATGAGTTCGTTGGGCAATGAGGATGTCATTGTTTGATATCTTGCTCGTGGGATGGTCGAAGACAGGTAGATGTGTATCTTAGTGGGAACTTGGGTGAAGAGCAAGAGGATATATGGCCATGGAGCTTCTCGTGTTGATGCCGCGACAGATATCAACGTCATACAACGTGACTGCGGGGCTGAGTTTAGAAAGATAGCACCATGAAGTTAACATGTGAACAAAGACTGATTGAGTGTAAACTGTTTGCAGTGTTGGCCGAATTTATTCGTAAACTGAAAGCGCCGTGACTGCACTAGTACTTTAGGCCTGTGCACGTGCCCGTGTTTGGCTGTCAGTCAGTCATTGGGCGGCTTCGAGTGTGCACCAATATGCAGGACGACAGACAATTTCCAAAACTAATTGCATTCGATTTAGAGTGTGTACTTCTCTTCGGTCATCCTCGTACTGTTCATCATCGTTGATCAAATGACTCGTCCAGCTTCACCCTATGGGGCCTTTATATCGATCAATTCGACGGCATGTTGAGGCCGATGTAGCCTTCCGTACCAGTGCATTGGCATCATGCTTATTTACTCGCAGGCCCAATAAGTCCCTCTGGCGACAAGCTCAATCTCGTTTACGACAGGTATGTCATTCTCCCAAACACCGAGACAGGTGCCTGTGTCATTCTCTAAACAAGGTACAAATCACCTATATCGTTCTATCTCGATGTCCCCGAGATACTATACGCGCTACAGGAGCTTTCGATAAGTGTGGCGCTTTGCTCGCGGACGTCTGCCGTCGATCTGTGAGGTGTTCCCTCGGAACACGCTTGTGATTTACCTTGACTGAGATCTATTTACCATAGCGCACATGATACTATTTCAAAACTGCTGCTGCCACCACCGAAGGCACAGCCAGATAGCCCTGCCCGACCAGCGATTGCATTTTTCGATCAAAGAGAGATCTACCCAGGTGATTTCTCTTGATCAAAGTTATCCTTCCATACCTGCTCCCATCTCCTTACGCCTCATTCGCTTGTGACTCCATCGTCATCCTCCCCACCGGATTTCACAGGCTCGAAGACTCGTCACTTCAACCAGTTACACGCCAATACAGGGATAGCGTATCAAGATATGGTGCGAATTCGAGATGCTCGTCAACCTTCCTTCTCCCATTCATTTGGTATCATTTCCTAGCTCTTCTTTGACGACGAATATCGGAACAAAGAAGTCGAAGAACTTGGTATGTGTTCTTCTCAACTTCTCAGCCGAACTGACCATGACGGGAGGGATATACTTTCGCTGTTGACATCCATACAACCATATCATCGCATTGTTTCTTTCTTAGGTGTAACTTTTATCCTGGTTGAGCGGGGAATGGACCACGCAACGTTCAAAAGAGGGGTTGACGAGTGGCGTAGACGGCACCCTCCCGAAGAAGGGGTTAGCGCCAAATCGATTGAATGACACACCATGCGGGCGCGCGCTAATCATCTCGACTATGGTTTTGCCGAGACAAACCGTTGTTTAGGTGCTTCTTTTCTCTTCGTCTTTTCCCGGGATCGTTCTTGATTGACAGCGGCCATAACGCCACGAGCAACGGACACCCGATCTGCCTATCTGGTAGTGATTTTCTCACTTCTTATGTTCTCGCTCTCGAAACAATACTTTTTTTTTACGGAATGCTCGCAAAGCATCTTAGTTCCACACGTGTGCTGAATATGGCTGTGATGTGGGGCGCCCATTGAAGATATGACCTTGCTCCAATCCCACGGGCCACGTTATACCGATCGCCATTCCCAGGCTCTTTGGGATCCTTTTGAGAAAGGGTGGCGGCGCTGATGGCCGTGGCCGTGTCAGCTGATTATCGTTGCTGGATGCGCCTACCGGGCTGATGAACACCGGATTGCCTCTGATTCCAATTCATGAGCTCTCTTCTATACATTCTAGGACGTAAAGCAGTTTCCGAAGATTTGGGCGCCGTCATATTGGCAAATCCCAGCTCTTTCATACATATGCGAGAAGACTGCATCATGAATCGAGGGAGATAGAACTTACACGCCGCTGTACAGCATGTATGTTTTTGGAAGCTCACGCCTGCATGGCGACGAAGGGCGCCTACCCGAGCGCCGAAGCGGAAACTCAAGAACTCCTCAAACGCTGAGGTGGTAGTTTGAGAATATTCTGGATCCCACATCCAGATTGCTGAAGGGGCTCAACCTTATGCTCGAGGAACGCCTCAGCCGTTATTTAGCAGTACTACTCATAAATGAGATTGGACCTCTCCCGGTTTGGTTACGGTCTCGCATGTCTGACAAGTCGAAAAGTTATTCCTGCTTGTATTGGCTGCCCACACAACGCATAGCCTTACCTCGCGCTACACGAAATAGGTTTTTGAACTACGGAGCGGCGTGGCTATCGATATAAACCCACTGACACGGTGTCTCCCAACTATGACTGAAGCCCTTGTCCAGAAAGCCGGCATGACCAGTTCCGACCATCGTCCTCGTAATCAGACCTACCAAGGTTGTATCCCCTGTCGCATTCGAAGGAAGGTGAGTAAACCTACATAACGTCTCTTCCTTCCCCGGTCGCGCTGCACGGCGTGGTCTCTGAGGTGTTTGTCTTTTCATGAAGAAATGCCCCCTCGATCCCGATCTCCTTGGAAGTTGCAAAGAATGTACAAAATTTGGAATTAAATGTGAAGGCTTTGACTCCAGATTTCCTTCATGGACAAAGGTTTGTATTTTGCTTCCCAGCTGTCATATGTGCTTACGACTACGCTTTACAGAATCCGGAGCAACTGAAGCAGTACAAAGAAATGCTAAGAGGAAAGATTGCATCCAAGTCCACTCGCTGGACTGCGCTTCGGACGGACTTGGGGAGGTCACATCCCAGCGGCGAGCCACCTAACCATGCCGGGTTATCCGTAGGAGACATTCCCGCGCCCTGGAACCCTCAAAATCTCATGGGCCATCCTTGTCCTGGGACTATAGAAATTCCCACGCCGGCCGCTACCTCGACCGTGTACCTTTGGGAAGCGAGCAGCGCATTTTCAACCTCGAGTCCGGCGGGACACAGCGACGTGGCGGTCAATATGAACGCATGGAACGCTCAACAGAACGCCCAATACGCTCATTATTATTTCGCTTAGAGGCGTCCCGCTCGCTAACTTGAAGATCCATGCCGGTGGAGAATATTTGGGTTAATTCAAGTTTGGGCGCAGTCTCTTTTATAAACTTCGTCTCCGCTCTGTCACCTTCCTTTTTCCATCAAACTTTGCATTCTGGTTTTGATATAAACATATGAACCGATTGATTGATTCTGGACGTTCTGACCCGCTGACTGGGGGCTGCTTTTTGGAGCCCCAAGGGCGTGTAACAGCGTGCGGATTATTTGTGGCGACACACTTGCTGTATATCTGCCATGTAAAAGAGTGGCTGACACTGCCATTTCACTCTCTTGAAATTGCGAACCGTACCATGTGTCTCTTCAATCGAACTCGGCCTGTGCTCTTAATCCATACATCTCGAGAGAACTCCGGACATCTCTCTGACGGGTAAGTACTCGCTAAAACGTCGGTCTTCGGAAGTCCTCTTAGCGAGATTCGTCTGTTGAACAAGTCACATCATGAAAGTACGTGTGGCTTGATGGTGGTTGAGCGACAAATGGACTCATCAGTCACTGGCACTCACAATCAATCACATTGATCCTAAAGCTGGTTATCCAGTCGACAGCATCATGAGTCTCCATTTTTGACAGTAACAAGCTGATCCGGGCTTGTCCGGGGTGTGCGGCATAAAGACTACAATGTAATGGTGCTTCAGGACCCACCAGGAGGCTTGATAGCAGCCATAGTTGAAATTCGGTCTGAAATTTACCCCCCGATGAGCCTCATTCTACACTACACCCTTTACATATACATCTATCCGTCCTCTCTGCATTGTCTACACAATTCCCCCGGAATTTCCACTGTTGCCACTGATATAGCCACCCCCTAAAGATGTGGCTAACGGTCGAAGGAAACAAGGCCAGAATTTGGAGGCTGGTCACCTCCCTGGCTAGGATCGTGCGGCATGCCTTGGGAGACCTCCGACCTTCTCACCGAGGCCCAGTTACTACGTATAGCGGCGACTTGCACCGTGGATATCACCCTCAGCAATCGCGAAGAAGCCTCACATCGCTTCTGCTGCCACTGTTTCTCTGCTCTGCCCAATTGTATGGACCATTTCGCGGTGCCACCAACCGGCCCATCAGGTATTTCAATGATTGGCCGCACAATGTCCGGTCTTGTGGAATTTCGGCGCTTGATTTTTCCCAACGGAGACCAAAGTTAGGCAGGTGACCAGCCTCTGTAGTAATAGCCAAAGTCCTGCTTAACAATAAACGCACATGTGTCCTGCACGCAGCAGCAGGTGACTAGCAGGTGACTCCCCGTCCATATCGAACGCGATGGTATGGCAACGTTCTTCGAGCAAAATCATCGAAAACGTTTTGCCTCAGGATTCGTTCCTGTGGGCCCGGCGCCCCTCACACAGGAGAATCTGGCATAACCCTTTGGTCAGCCTTCTATATAGAGATTGGTGTGGGTTAGCTTGAGCGTTGGCGGCACTTATTATGGCATTTGAAAACTGCTTATGTCTTGGGTTATTTTGCTTGGGCTGTTGTTGAGGCAAAAATGAAACCCTTCTCCCTTGCCTTAATAACCGCACTCTTGGTCACTGTCCAACTTCGTCTGTGATCGGAAGAAATACCTTGCACTTCGTAATCTCTGATGTGGGAGATACTCCTATGCCTCTACATTTACTGACATCCAGCGCGATGTCTGTGATCGTTATTTTCTGGAGCGTTGCCATCTTACTTGACTCCGGCACCTCGTCTCCGGTCGGATGAGTAATTTAGTCTGAGTCTGGTCTGCTTCTCAAGCAGCGATGACTCATATCGCCAGCGCTCGGTCCGTCTTTTCTTCTTTGGTGGGTCCTACCCCCAACTTATTCCGATATGCTTCCGTGGGGCTAGTCTTTGGGAGGGGATATCTTTCCCGGGCTTGGAGTCGGCCAAACTGTTGGGGACTGCACAAGCGGGGAAGTGCATTACGCACTCGTGGCCTTGGCTAATGTGGGCCGTCGGTCCAATTTGATTCAGGGTTGCAACGAAGCCAGGACTTGCTGATGTCCGGGTGCTCGTCGGATCAATAATCCTGTGTGGCCTCAATATAAAACCGCTCGGATCGGCTGCACTGGGTCTGACACGCTTTTCGGCCTTACGGCCTTAATGATTGGCCAGGGTCCTGAACACTGGGTTCACTCTTGCACTGTAACAATATGGTAGCTGTTCACAACATGTGTCCCTGTTGTCGCTGACTGATACGGGGTTAATCTTGCAAATGCGCGAGGGGGTGCCTTGTCACCCTCAGAGTTCTGGAGAAGTCTGCCCTTGGCTTTGACTACCGCGTGCTGTGAGAGGTGGAACAACCGCGTTCATTGAACAGCCTACTTCACCTTGCAGCAAGAAAGGCAGATGTGCGCCCGGAAGCGTTAGAGCACGCTCCTAGCAACCTTCGGATCGAAAGCCATTGAATCCCTCGAGAAATAATGAACCGTCTGATGGCGACATTACACACCCATGCATTTCTACAATCTGGGGTCGCTGCCCATAATGCACAGTATTCCTCAATTAAGTAGTGTGCTATGCTAACCATGCCCCCGCGCGCGAGGGGGGTCGACGCAATATCTATTATATTACGCCGCATAATTCAATGGCATTGAGAAGAGTGTATGGTTGGTTTTTTGGTGCAGCTCTACATTGAAGTCCTAGTCGTGAAGCAATTGTTTGCAAGGTAAAACAATGGAAGCTCCAACGAATTTGAAAGTCAGATTAAGGAGAATCTTCAAACGTCCACTTTCGTTCATTGATGTGGAGGACCCTTGACCTATTGTAGGGTCCCATACAATACCCCTGGAGGATCGTGTTGATTGCCGAGTGCGAGCAAACACGTTTTGACATCACTATGTGTCAGACCCTCCAATGTTATTGGATCAGTTGGTCCTAACGCAAAACCCGTTTGAAAGATGAGTTGAGCCACGAGCCTTCGAGCGGTTACTGAGTCAATTTGTGGTGATTTCCGAGATGCGTTGATCTCCAACGTTACGGCACTCGGGCCCAGCCAGACTCGGACGACCCAAACTTGAGCGCTATAAAACGGATGATTTCTCCTGGACCATCCCCTAATGCTGTTAGGGGCCCCTGATATGACCAGTCCTCCTCGTCCTCGCAATAAAACAAACCAAGGGTGTTTGCCTTGCCGGATTCGAAAGAAGGCGAGTCAGTTTATGCCATCTCCAGCAGGCATGATTCCAGATAGTGGGATGAAGACTGACACCTTTGCTGGTTTACAAAGAAGTGTCCTTTAAATCCTGACCATCTTGGGAGCTGCCAGGAATGCAAAAGACTCGGGCTTCACTGCGAGGGTTTCAACTCTAAACTGCCAATGTGGGCAAAGGTTTGTCGGTGACTTCCATCTCTTCGTGGGTGATAAAGGGACAGTGCCTCTAATAGAACAAGGAGAAACTCAAACTCTACAAGGAATACCTAAAGAGAAGCATTGCATCCAACCGCAGAGTGATGTGGCGGGGGTCCCGGCCATCTTATGAACCCCCAACATACCTTTCTTTGCCTGATACAGAGGCACTTCCCTCGCACCGTTTCCAAGACTTGGGGGAGATTGGAATTGTTTACATGCACCCGACAGTCCCATCGCCAGCCGGAGAGCCAGTTTTTGCCCTCTCTGAGATGAATGGAGGGGCACTGCTTTTAGTCCCCGCGTCCGTCAATCCTGCCGTTCTTGACATGCAGTCTGAGTATGGTGCCCACCTGCGTATTTAGTGGTGCGGCTGTTGGATACATGAGGACCGTCGAAGTCGCTAGTATGATATGTAGATGTATTGTGGCAATCTTCATAATCAATTCCCATTAGCCCTCCACGCGGCGAGGTCTATTGTCGAACAAACGGCCCACCACGGACAGTCTGATGCGTTACGGACCAAAACTTTTTACCTAATTAGCTCATTCCCTTCTTAGGTGCGTGGGCGCGCGAGGAAGTTCAATTGGTGGATATATTTGATGCAGTTGCGCAGGCTGTGTCACCGTCACGATTCTCTGATCTTGTTTTGCCTGGTAACCTGGGAGAGAAGGTATGGCAATGCAGGACTCTTCCCAACGAGCTGTCACTCGATTCTCTGCGCTTCCCTCATATCGAGAGGATGCGGCAAGGAATTACCCCTGATAAGGACGATTCCCCACAGGGTCGGCCAATTGATTGCTTCAGGACTTATGAGATCCGAGGACCGCAGTCCCAACCTCTTCCATCAGCAAGCACATCGATCCTTGTGGGATGATGTAACTCTCAACAGTCGGCATTCACTATAGAACCCGTGGGCAATTAATTTGCTTGATGTTTGGGACAGCTGTGGCGCCCCCGTTTGGGTCCTCACCCTCCAGTCTCTTGGGCATGCAGTTTTTCGGCGCTAGGCTCCCTTGAGGCTGCTCCATACCATAATCTTCGCGTAGACATGACCCAATTGAAGAAGACTTCGACCTTCATCGACTGGTCAACCTGGAACGGTTATCAGTACCGTCAGAGAACTGTACCTGCACTCTCCGCCTTCGCAAACAGAACCAATGGGATGCATTAAATCAGGCTTGGCAGCAGACGATGTCCGCCTTCGGGCCGAGTGGCGCAACGTTGAAGTAAAACGAACGAGAAAACAATGTAGTCACTTGCGTCGGACCTATTGTTCGAGTGGACTCTCTTGATACCCCCCGGCCTCGTGATCTGATCACATCCATCAATTACTACGCGCTGAACCTCGGGGAATCGTAGGGAAGCCGGGGACCAACTCACTCGATGGCACGAAAGAGGGACGAAGCTATCGGTTAGAGTGTGTTCGGGATCTGGCTGGGACGCTGGCTTTGTCATGGCCGCGCCAAGGCTGCCGCAGGGCAGCAAGCGACCGGAGGCGACCGGAGGTGTGAAGTGACCGGAGTACTGGGCGGCGTCCGCCAGTTATTGGAATTTTTCACAATACTCGCATGCCAGATGCAAAGCCAAGAGCAAGTTTCAGTCTTTCCAGTTGGATCTCTAGGATAAATTTTTGTCACCCTCCATACCCAGCCAGTTATTGGTCATTACAGCACAGTAACAAGTGTGAAGCGTGGGTTGCACGTGTGTACCGAAATAGGAGCTCCAACTGCCTGATTGTTGTTCGACGCCTAAAGATTGACAAGACAGCCCCAATAAGCAAAGGCCAACGTCGGCAGCAGGGGGATTTTGCTGGTGGTAAATAAAATGTGTAGCTGTGAGAATTTCAAGTTGGTTGGGATTTGGTACGATTAGTAGCAAAAATGGGGACCCGTAAAGATGCATAGTCCACTATATTAATCAAACCCGTCGTTTCATGATGCGAAGAGGAGGAAAAGAGGGTTGAACCCAAAACCGATGCATTTGAGAGATGAATCGGACAAAGGTTGGTAGGGATACTGCGACATCAGTGTGTTTTGTGCGTTGAGTAACTCTCGTATCGTGCTTCGCTCCTCATCTTAACTAAGCAGTTTTGGATGCATTTTGACACCAGATCGAGATCGAGACCTGAAAACCAATTTGTCTCTCACCTCCTAGGTGGGACTGCGGTGGAAGGAAATGCTTTCGCGCAGGGACGAATCTGGGGTGCGGACCGCACCGGGAAGGGCTAGGTCAAGCGATGGATAGAGTGGCCATCAGTAATGACCGAATTACGCCGGCTGAACTCGAAGCGTTACGGTTTCGATGCCACTGATCCAATTGACCTATCGGCGCCCGCTCCCGTAGATAGTTAATGAACTCTGGCGGATGCCAAAGCCGAGTATGGAGCAGGCGTACGTCTGTACATCAAACGGATCGGTGGTGACGAAAGAAATACGGGTTCGACGTCGTCTCTCGTTGCTGTCAGCCAACCTAAAGGAACCATCCCACATCCCAAGTCTGTAACGAATACTCTTTGCTGTATGGACCAAGATATCTGTAGTGCTCGTCGGCATAACGACTGGACCATAAGCATACTTTCAGAAGAAGCTGGCAGCAAGTACATGCACATAACCATCACCATCACAAGAGATATACCCAATATCAAGCTGGTACCAGAATTGGCCATTCTGCTGTGCTATGCAGGTTCTACGTGCATTTCTGGACCCCACACATTGCCTGCGGGACCCTCGGGGTCCTATGTATGTGTATTAGATTGTGTAGAATCAGAGATGCAAAGAGGAGGCAGGAGATCGAGTAGAAAGGCGTTTGGGGAAAAATAACGAATCGTTGTGATCTTCCATTCGGATCGGCGTGTGGAGCCAATTCTAGTGCAGACACTTCACGAGCTTCGTGTGCATTGTGGCTTGGGGGATGCCACATGCGACATCGGGTGCGCATCACCGTGCCCGTGTCGTGGACTTTAAAAATCATAGTGCACATCTCGCGTCGCGTGTATCAAGTAGCTTAGCTGTTGTACGCTGTGGTGAGAACGCGAGATTGAACTTTATTTAAGTTTCCTTTCTTGGTACCAAAGCCAGTGGGCCGTTGAGGCAACTGCTTATAAAAGCAGAGGAAATTATTGGTTTACGTTTCCCTCAGTTCAACAACGTTCGATACTGAGGTGAGACTTTTTCTCTTTCGTGTTGGTCTCTATATGTATGACTGATGCGCAGTTTGTTCAATTGAGTTCAACAACATTTGATACTGCATGCAGAGCGTAACACGCTAGCGTAAACCGGCTCTACATACTGGCCATGCTATAACTCGGATCCAAGGGCTCTCATCTCATTCTTGTCCAAGGAGAGTTGGATAAGTGATCGCAAAGCGGACTGGGATTCCGTTGGATTTGTTCCCTTCCTTTCTGGGAGTAGTAATATAAACGAACTTCTAGCTGTAGAAGAATGTTTGTTGTGCTTCTCAATAACCGCCAACGCGCAATCGCTTGACGCGACTGGCATTCGTGCTCCGGAATTGAATCTGATACTTGATCGGCCATGTAGGTTTGCGAAACTCCACTCACAGTAGGTAAGAACGTATAATATTTCTGCACGAACGGACATGGGGCAGTAGTGGTATTGGCGACCTCGCCGCATGATGGTCAATCACCGCACACCGGATGCAAAGTAGGAAAGAACTCATAAGGGACGCGTCCCCTCTCCCCTCCCTTCCCCGAGCTCGAGAGTAGGTGAGAACGAGAAGTAGTTCCAATCGTGAAAAGGAGACATGCTGAATCGTTCCATGGCTCTCGTTCGTGCTTGACAGAATGAAAGTCATGGGTGGTAATTTGCTGTTCCAGAACCTCCACGTGTACCAACTGGCTGCGGCCGCCTACTTGGGTATCATTCTCTTTGGGTGAGCCCTGTGAGCCTCCATTCCGCTCGATAGAGTGTGTTTAACCTAGGTCATCGTTTTCCGGGCCCATAGATATGATACCGGTGCGCAAGCCAGTTTCAGAGTGCAATCTTGGACGTGCCTCATATATTTGGAACTCTCATCTAGGCGTCGCTGGAGGGATCGTGTCCCAAAAAGCATTTTCCGACAATTTTGGTCTGACTGGTGCTAGTCAAGCCCACAAGGTGCGCCCCTCCTTTACATGTTCTCACACGCATCTGACAGCGTTCTGGGTGCTTGGTCGATGCTTCGCGTCTTTCCTGCGCTGCATCTTTTCCATCCTCGGAAATTCTCACGGACCCGCCGCAATTCATTCACCACAATTCTCTTGGCGAAATGACGGCCGATTCAATTTGGGCATATCAAATTTGGTAGGATGCAGTCAGTTCAAACGTCGTCGCCGTCCTTCAGGGTGGTGCTTTTTTTGGTGCTCTCTTCAGCATTCCCGCGACGGGTAAGTGCACTTCACTCCCTCATATACAGTCGTTAACACAATCTCCCTCATGGATGTGTCTACGAATGGTGGACTTGCAATGAAAAGCTCGTTTTGGCCGCAAACTCACCTTACTTGTGTCAGATGCTATCTTTTGTATAGGGGCAATCTTGACGACGGTCGCAGGACCAGGCCAAACGGGGTTGAACGAAATATACGTGGGTGAGTGCAAATGTTTAACTATGAACAAAACCGTTTATCCTGATGACTCTTAGGTCGCGTTATTTCCGGTGTCGGCATTGGGGCCATTTCAGCTGTGGCTCCGGCCTACGTCTCTGAATGTTCACCTAAGGAAGTCCGCGGACGGATCACTGGATTATTTCAGATTTTTGTCGCTACGGGCGTCATGTTGAGCTACTGGACGAACTGTGGGTAATCGTCAGGGGCTGCTTTCCGTGAGTAATGCGTAAGTTGATACAACGCAATGTCATAGATGGTGTTCAACAGCATCAGCGCCCAGGGCCCCGAATTTGGCGCATTCCGTTCGGTGTTCAACTCATACCTGCCGGACTTATGGCGATCGGGTATTGTCTACGGAGTCCATCGATGGCAGGGTCGCTGATGATTTGCACAGTCTGTTATTTGCAACTGAATCCCCTCGCTGGCTTATAACTTGGGGTCGTGAGACTGAAGCTCTCAACAACCTCGCTCACCTGCGTCGTCTCCCTGCCGACCACCCCTCGGTTGTCGCTGAGCTCGCAGAGATCGAAGCCGCTGTGAGAGAGGAGCGAGAGGCGCGAGCTGGTCTTGGATGGGAAGGGGCTTTCTTTGCTCCAGGAAACAGGATTCGATTTATTATTGCCTTAGTCATTTTCATGTTACAGGTAAGTAGGGCCATTCTTCCTATTATTGAAAAGAGAAACTGAAGTGTTGTGTTTCAAGCAATTCTCTGGTCAAAACTCGGTAGGGTATTACGCGCCGCTCATATTCCAGAGCATCGGTTACTCCAAGACAGGCGCGTCGCTGCTTGCTTCTGGTGTCTATGGCATCATCAAAGTTATTGCTACCGCGGTGTTTGTTTTCTTTCTCGTCGATGTTGGCGGGCGTAAATGGCCTTTATTCGTCTCCTCTATCGGTATGGGGACAGTGTTCTACATCATTGGCGCCATCCTCAAAACGCACCCACCGGACCCAAGTGCGAATAGTCCTGCAGGGGCGAGCAAGGCTATGGCCGGATTGCTCTACATTTATGTAGCGTTCTATTCGTTCGGATGGGGCCCAATTCCATGGATTTATGTTGCCGACATCTTCCCTACCCGGACGCGTCACTATGGGTTGGCTCTTGCCTCATGTTCGCAATGGCTGTTCAGTGCGTACATGTTCTAACGACATGCCTTCGATGACCGGATGTTTCTCCATTGATTACTTAGACTTTGTCATTACGAAAATCACTCCGACAATTAAGACTCACCTTGGGTACAAGATGTTCATCACCTTTGCAACCATCAATATTGGGGGGATGGCAGTCTTTTCCCTTTTGATTCCAGAGACCAAAGGCCGCTCCCTCGAAGAGATGGATATCATCTTCGGAACCGCCAATGCTGATGATCGTCAAATTGCCATAGCGAAGGCTCAGACCGAGCTCCGAGGTGGTGGCGTAGGTCGTAATAGGCAGCCTAATCCTACGTCCGACTCAAAGTTCATCTACGATGAGCCGATTCAGGATATTGAGCAGGCTCCGCGTGGATAGATTGATCACCTCCGAGTTTCCGCTTTCAATCCTACTTAGTGTCAAAATCAGCCGCTCCCTCTGTTGTTGCGAAGTCAGTCATGCAGTGTTGTTCTATTTGTACGGTGCCTTTCTCTTGATAGACTTGTTATTGTTGTCTATAGCATCAATGCCTAGGATTCCCCACTACACTAGACCTGGTGTTATTTGGAAGAATCTCACAGATCTCGCCTCAAATGCGGGGTAGTGAGGGTCTGCACTGTACAGGCGGAGTTGTGGTACTAGTGAAAGGGGGGAGGAGATCAAATTACGCAGGATCTCTTAAAGTCAAATCATCCTTTGGATTGTTCATAGGTGTCGCAGAAGAATTTCCCAAACGCTCTATTGATAATGGGTGTTCATCAACAAGCCAGAACCAGAGTGAACCGTAAAACCCACTGCCCGAAGGGTGCCAGACTATAAGCCCTAATGCAAGCAACAGCACTAAAACTCACATTGCCCACGGGGAAGGGGGAGAAAAAACGGCAACCGACCACACCAATCTGAATCCCAAAAACGTCGGGGAACGACCAGCCAACAGGCGACAGAATCTGGATGGCAACCTTGAAAAACGGGGGAGACATTCCAACAAATGAAAGGAACTTCGTGTGGAGAACACTCCACAACGGCCATAAAATCCGCGAGTACTGGAGCAAGAATCCAAACAACGAGCATAGCAAAACCGAGGACATCCCCATATCCTGTTTGAATGCCCACACAACCACAGCACAATAATACGGAATACCGTTAGATCCCTATGTTCAGGTAAAGATATAAAATGGCCACATAACATGAGCATTGCGCAGTAGATATCACAACGGAGAGGTAAGAAGGGGGGGCTCCCGTCGCCTCCAAAGAATCCTGATTCTGGAAGCAATCTGGCAAATATGGAAGCTTCGGAGCCACAGATGGGGAACAAAACAACGATGAAATGATAACACAACAAAGCACACAACACGATTAATCGAAAGACTTCAAAGCGACAGACTAAGGACTAACCCAAAAAAGTACGGGCCCAAGGCGCCGCCCTCCTATGCAGGTGACCGGCCTCTATTACCGTCATCCCCGGAAAACTCATACTAGAAACATGGAGAGACACACCCAAAGACGAACACAAGCCACTGAAAGACTAGTTGAAAGCCAACGAAGGTAATCCTGACCCCTCCAGTCAGCGCGGGACTCACACTGGGAAAACCCCTCAGTGCGGAAAGGCATTTCCCTGTGGTGGAGTCTCCAGAAAAAACGGTAAGCGCCGATGACAGCCCAGGAGCGCAGCCCCTGCCTACGAACCCCCAGGTAAATTTTACCCTGCAAAAGCTACGAGAGGTTCAACCAAAAAGAAAGGAAAAAGGGATCTTGACACAACTTTCGAGGTGTACAATCCTGTTGAGTCATTAGCGCTGCGTCAAAGCAGCCTAGGATCAGCAGCAGGATCGAAAATCTTGATGTAGGACCCCGGCATACACCGACAGAGGTCCGATCCGAGATTCTCTAATTTGGCCCTCAAAATTTGAGCTCTGGTATCCCAATTGGGCCCTCTGGCGCGTCGGACCTTCCAAAAATAGCTGATTCGGCCCTCAAAACGCTCGGACATTCATTAAAAAGCTGTATGATGCGCTGCGAATAAAATCATGTATATACAGGGAACAAGTGTTCTACCAATGAAGTTTGTGCTCTACCGGAGTCACTAGCACCCTTTAAGACGTCGTGCAACTTCTTGATCGTGATCTCAATTCTGCTGCTATCGATTTTGAGCTTCACAACACACATGGCCTCCGAAAATGATCACCATGTCAATTTGTAGTGAATGGAGCATTGACGGCATTGCATCGCATCTCCACTGGAACTCACCACACTGATTGAGCACTAGGAGCACATATCCCGGCTTCGTGATAGGTGGGTCATTCCTACCTGGGACAAAGTTAGAGAAGTGACCGGCATCTTGTGATGCCAACAAGAAAAAGGGTGAGAATAGGTGTACACTGAGATATGAAGGGGCGCCGATTGATGTAACACTTTCAGCATAGTGGTGTGGCAGGTTTTGACCATTATTTCGATAAATTATGATCATTAAGTTTCTGTCAGCTAGTGCCAGTAGGGCGCAATGCCAGATGTGTTAGGGATATTTTTCCAAGGTGAAGGACAAAAACCAAGTCCACGCAGGGGGCTGACGTTTCCCAGCAGTATTTTTTCCTCAATTTGATGCAAATCTTCCGAAGCAAACCAGCATTGACAAGCGGTAGCCACTCTGTGTGTTGGAAGTTAGTGGCAACGGCAGCCAGCCCCAATGCCTGAACATGTTTGTTACCCTCATCACTGACTTCGGGCCTGATTGGTTCCCCACTCCGTGGTTATTGGGTCAAGTGAATACCGACATGCAAAGTTGAGGAATGTACTAAAGAACCACAGGGAAGTGCTGCCCAGGGAACTGAGAGTGGGTAACCGAGAGGTAAGTACCTTTTTCTCTCCGGACATGAGAAGGCTTGTCCACGGGGAAGCCCATCTGATAGTTGTCCTTCTTTCTGAAAATGGGTATGGGTGGGAGAACCGAGATAAAAGTTGGAACCCCATAGAATTTTTCTTGCAGTCCTGGTGCCACTGGCGAACTTGGACACATCTTGCTGCAGAACGGAGGTTACCGTCTAGGCCCTCTTCCAGATCAAAGTTCGGCCTACCTTCCTTAAAAGGCCCTCCCCTGGATATATCATTTTGCGCCAAAAAGACAGTTTCGGCCCTTCCCTGACTCAGACCTCAGGCACTTGTGCACGATTTTCGGCCCTTTCCTGGATCGGGGGGCCTCCGGAGTATGCCGGGGTCCTCTTGATGTCCAATCGCTGCTGCAACGCCCGGCCCATAGGTGACATTGTGACCCAATGGTGGCGGCACAAACTCATAGTTCCAAACATTCTAGCCATGAGATACAACTCTAATTTAGGCCATCCCACAATTTTTCGAGTCCGAGCGACTTTAGAAAAACGCGCGCTTACATAAATGAAATATTCAATATATATATCTTTACATTGTCACATCGTGTCGCGTTGTCACACACGCGTCGTCAACCTGTAGCCTTCACAAGGCCAATCATGTTCAACCGTACCGCTACGCGACACCAGCAGACGGCGAGTATTGGGGATGTTAACCCCCTCTTGAAGTATCCTCATCGACTGAATTTGTAAGACTTCCCCACTTTGTTTTCTTACAACCATCCTGATGCGCGGAGTTGCACCGAGCTATGAAGAAGCGCCACTTGAGCAAGTGACGCTTGAACAATTTGAGACATGGGCAATAGACCGTCTTCGGGGTATGTGGGGATTCGCTCTTGTTTAGCGTTTAATTGAGTTTTACTCCACAAGTGCTTGCTGAGATCGAGGCGGCACGAATACGAGGTGGAAATTTTGAAGCATTGAAGACTGTAGTTTCCACGCAATGCGAAAAGCACCTTCAACTTCATTCAAACTCCGAAAAGGAGTACAATCTTGACGAGGAAAGATGGAAGGATCGAGTCAGCCATTTTATATTACGATTAGCTTTCTGCCGGACGTGAGTGTCAAATCAAGCCGAATTCTCAACAATGGATAACGAGCCGCCCAACGATAGTGACGAATTACGGGGGAAGTTTGTGAGAGCAGAGACAGATCTGTTCCGAGTTCGATTCGCTGAAGCAAAACAAGCTGAAAGGGACGCGTTTTTGGCTTCGAAACGATTTAGTGGGGAGCCAATATCTGACGATGAGAAGGCCCAACTTAAGCGACAGCTTATGGACACGACATTCAGTATCCGGACAGAGGAAGACTTTGCGAAGGAGAATTTCTACAGGGTATCTATCCAGATCACAATGTGCGGGTGTCTCACTGACGTTCATTCTGAAGGTACCTTGGACGAAAGTGACCGATCTCGTCGCACAACGGCGCGTATTTCTCAAACGAGGTCATGCTTATGTACCATCCACTCTCCAATCTTCAATCATATTTCAAGAGTTCCAAGCAAGGCTCGCAAACGCACTCGAACTCACGGCCCGTGCGCTACCTCGACTGGACGAAGATGACCGACTCCTTCCAATTATCACACATTTCTCTCAGGGGTTCTTAGCTGGTGTCGCTGGGGAACACGGCCGTTCGGTCGGGCAGTATGGAGATGCCGTCACTGCTGACATGATTGATGACCTCGCATGGAAGCACTTTCCACTTTGCATGCGTCATGTCCACGGCGGATTACGGCAAAATCGCCATCTTAAACATCAAGGGCGACTGCAGTACACTCTGTTCCTCAAGGTAAGTTGACTAGTTGAGTTCCATTCCAGACTCATAATTTTCGAAGGTGCTGGGATTACCTATTGATGAGGCCATCCATTTCTGGAGAGCTTCCTATGGAAACACAATGTCCGATGACAGGTTCAATAAGGAGTATCGTTACAATATTCGACATTCATATGGTCTGGAAGGCGGAAGGAAGAACTATCCGGCAAGAGAGTAAGATTCTGGTTGGAAATTTGATACTAGCTTACACCATCGGTGATTTAGCTGTCGCTGTATCATCATGGAAAATCCTCCTGCAGTTACAGAAACACACGGATGCCCCTTCAGGCACTTTTCGACAAGTAACCTCCAATCGGCTATCAATGGTTATTACGGTATTCCCATCATGTCAGAGGAAATGTCGGACATAATCCGCGCAGTGGAGATGAGGCATTATCATGTTGCATGCACGCGCGTTTTTGAGCTCACTCATGATGGAGAAGGGCTGGGAGACGGAGAAAGCGTTACACATCCAAATAAATACGTCGCAAGGTCTCGCGAGCTGGAGAAGGAGAAAGAGGCGAAGAAAGAAGTCGCAACAGAGGGGATAGGGAATACACTGAAACCCGATTCGTAGTCGTATATTGATTAATGCTGAGTTCTGTTGTACATCTAAATGATTAATAATGGTCGTATATGTTCTGTTCACGGAAGCATTCAACGCTTTGAGATGAAGCAGGGTGGCAATGATATGCGAACAATGCAGTCTAATTAGAGATGATTGGATAATTCATGGAAGAAACTTCCAGTCGTTCCTGGCCAACGCCTGACTGGACGAAGGAGGCTACCGAGTGCCAGACACCGTCTTGTTCGTATCCGACGTTTATCTTGAGTTCGCAAGGGGGCAATGAATAAAGACCAGGGCGGAAGATGATTGCCCGTCCTGTCACAAGCGTATGAGATGAAGGCACTACGACACCGTGGTGAGTCAATAACCCAAGATACTGGCATTGAGGATGCCCAATGCTGCATCATCGTCAGGATTAGGGTGAAGTCATATTGAGAACAAAGGAAAGAACGAACTGGGAAGGATTTCGAGTATTGAGTGAGAAGCGAGCGGAGAATTGAAATGAAAAATTCCGAATTCGAAATGTAACTGGTACGATGTAAGGTTTGCTTAAAGTCGCAATATCAGCACGGAGTTGGGATAATGTCACCTATGTCAAACTCACCCCAATTCGAAGTCATGTTTTTGAACGGGTTCAAATTGGAGGTCCAGCCGTAAAGGATCGTCGTTTACATTCCAGGGGGAGGCAGAGATTGCTTCGACCAGGGACTCCCTCTCTCGAGCCGTTTCCGCATACATTTCTCGGGTAGATACCTTGGTGCTGCTGGTGATGTCTGATAATAACCTATTCAGAGCACCATGTTGCACTCCAACGATGAGATTGGTGAGGTCGATTTGGCCGGAGCGAGCTGTCCCAGGTAGTCCCCATAGAACGCATATATCCATATCGGTACCACTGTAGAAGGGGAAAATTGCTTCGGCTTGTTGCATAGGTATCGTGGGGAATGTTGTAGAGATCATGTTGCGTGTTCGTATACGATGGGAAGACCACACGAAGTCGCGATGTTGGGTAGACAATTTGCTCCCATGCTGGTATAATCAATAACGGACGTGTAATTTCAGGTTGGTGCTTACTAGAAGGGTGCTACATGTAACTACAGGGCGTTTCACGCAT
>NW_024067411.1:0-34750 GCF_015039405.1 Cantharellus anzutake | reverse complement strand
TACGGGGATCGAGCGCTGAAAACGCACATCCTCGAGTCAATGAGATGGGACTCAATTCTTGGTTCAGGGAGATTCCAATCGTTGACATCAGCTAAGTCATCTAAGTCGCCGCAGACGCTCCCTTTCTCTCTTGCGATCATTCGGAGAACTTCACCATTCCAAATGCACATATACACATCACACGGTGTGCATGAAGGGTAAACAGTCAAGTCTACGTTGTGGCCGATACAAGCAGCCATCATCAAGTACAGTGGGTACGTGAAAATCAGCGTCACACAGGCTCCGCGGCTTTGTCATAGGCAGCTCCTTGGTACTTCCAACGGTGGCCTGAATGCACTGAACAAATGGAGCTGTTAATTGTGGGAACATTTAATCCATCCGGCGGACGCCAGCGTTTGGAAGATGCGTTCTTCAGAATGTATTTTCCTCGGTACCACTGAACAACTTCGTCGCGATATTACACACCAGGAAGCGGCGTTTACCCACCACACATTCGAATCCCCAGTAGTCATGAGCGGCTTGGTTTGTGTCCGCAAATCAATCACAAAAATAGAAAAATGGGAGAACAGTGCTGCTCCCCGCCTCAAAGATACAAATGCTCAGACACCGTCAACTACCCACCATATCGTCAAGACGTTAACGTGGGTTCTACGTATCTTATATCGGTAGCCCCGCCTGGGGGATCCAAATCTACAATCGCTAACGTACAGAGCTAGAGATGCCCGTAGGCGTGACACTGGCACCGTGAGCAGAGGGCACTGTCCTATCATATCAACGTTGATGGACATGCTGTTAGAAAACCGCCTTTGGCGTCATCAAGAGAACGATAGTCCCGGTTACTCCCGAGAGAGCGGGAACCTCGTGGCTTTGAATTAATCGGGAATTTTGGAAGTTATCCTCTTCGCTCCTATTTATCATGATCTGCTGGGAATACTGGTTCAGCGGCACTTGCTCCAGGGGCAACCAGTGCATGCTTTTACACTATCTAGGTTTCTGCAATATCTGCAATGTCGGCTTCGTGGATGAAACCTCTCATCACGCCCATCTCCGTGGGGAGAGGCACCAGGCGCAACTATTCTACTTTGTAACTGCCTTGGTCGGATATTGTGTAGTTCTTTCCGAACCTTTCGGTCCGCCTGACTATTTTCCTAGTCTGCGCTTCATATGCAAAGCTGGCAATGCCATCAGATGTTCAATCCTCGCATCGAGAATGCCAGAAATAACGTAGAATCCCAAGCAGCTAATACGAGATATTGCCACACTTGCAACACCAATGTTCTTGATGATAGATGGGCTGGTCACCTTGCGTGGCATCGACATCGCGCTTCGCAGGTGTTCCGCCACGCAAGAGGCGTGTTCCAAGGTACATCGCAGAATCAATGCTACGTTAAAGTATCCAGGGAAAAGAGTGGCATCAACTTTGGTACCGTCAGACCCACCGGTGGTTCGGTCAGCACTACTGTTAAAATCAGCCTTACCTCACCTGAGAATATCTTCCTCTTGGATGCCTGTTTGTTGTCATCCTTTCGTGGAGGGATATTTTCGCATTTTTCCACGTGAGCGAGGCTTTCTTTCTGTGGTGGACGTGTCTCACGCGCCATTTTCTCAGGTTCTCCGTCGTGCCGTGGCGTGGTAGGCTGACGACACAAGAAGCTCAACGCATAATTGTGTCCTTTGATCCAAATGGCTTATTCGGAAAATTTACTGATCGCCTCCAGTTATCATTCCTTGACGGAGGTCTCGGTAAAAACCTTCACAATTTCGCGAGACTTGGTTGCTATATCCGGAAACGAAGGCGAGCTAAAAGCTTTGGCACCTATTGCCCCATACGTTCGTTGGAAACGGAAAATTAGGAGGGATCCGGAGGTTTTCGTTGATGGGGTCAAGTATGACTTCAAATCGCACGTTCGGTGGGCCGTCAAACTCCCTGAATTCAAGGTCCCCGAGCCCATCTACCAGGCTCTCGCTGTTAGAAGCCTGGAGGATCAAGTAAGCCGGGTGGGTGCCCTCCTGCCTGACGCATGGAATTCACAGACCTACACGGCGTTCTGGAGTGTTCTGCTCCATGTGGAGGAAGTTAGAATGACGTGCGTGGCTACCTTTGACGCGCTCCAGTGCTCTCGTGAATAGAATATCACAGACAAGACCTTGCAATCTACGACATGGAGAAAGAGCCTCTGTCTGAAGAACATCCCTACTACCGGTCTGTTGCCGCAAACCGAAAGGTTTGGCACAAGCTAATGTACTCGAATAGACTGACAGTGCCTGGTCTTGCGGAAAAGAGACCTTCCATTAGTCTTGGGGACAAGATTGGGGTCAGGAAGCATGGCGGCGCAAACAAATGGTTTATTGGTTACGTTCATAAAATAGAGCAGACGTCTGTGCTGCTCCGATTTAATCCTAAATTTGAGAGCTACAAGGGTCAGTTCCACGATGTGCGCTTTCTACTTTCCCGCACGTCGCTCCGGCGCATGCATCATGCTCTGTCTGTGGAGTGCGGCCTTGAAAGGCTTCTGTACCCGAGGGAAGAACATACGGCGTCGCTGAGTCGGCCTACCGAACTTGACATATCGCGTCTCAGCTTTTTCAACAGGCTCCTGAAGGAAAATTTCCCTCAGAAACTTGCTGTAACGAGCATTTTGAGGCAGCCCTCTGGCTCTGTTCCATTTATTGTCTATGGACCGTGAGTGCAACTTCTTTCGCTTTTAGCCTCACTTGACCGACGGAGATACTTCGTATTGAGCCCTGGAACAGGGAAGACCGTAGTAGTCGTGGAAGCTATCCGACAAATCCTCCACCAGGATCCTGGCGCTCGACTCCTCGTCTGCGCGCCCAGCAACTCTGCGGCGGACTTGCTAGCAGACCGTCTACGCCAGCAAGGCTCAGCTGCTTCAGACATGCTCCGCCTCAATGCACCTACACGACGCGTCGGTACTCTATCGCAGACTCTGAGGAGTTTTTCTCGATTTGGAGACGACATCTTCCTTGTTCCGTCTCTCGGGGAGCTGTCTAGGTTCCGTGTCGTGGTTTCAACATGTTTCTCCGCTTCATTGGTTTATGCAATCGGTGTTCCTCGTGGCCATTTCAGTCATATATTTATTGACGAGGCAGGACAAGCCCTTGAGCCTGAGGTAATGATCGCGATTAGGACATTGGCTGGGGACGAAACGAATATCATTTTATCCGGGGACCCCAAACAACTTGGACCCATTGTACGTTCCGCAGTTGCAAGCAAGCTCGGTTCCGCAGTCAGTTACTTGGATCGCCTCATGAGGCAGGATGTATATCAGCTGGAATATTGGGAAGGTATCACGTACGTTCCTGTCATTCTGTTGAATCATGACACAATCAGATTCAAGGTATTTCGTAGTGTCGTGCACTTGACTCAGAACTTCAGGAATCATGCCTCTATTCTTCAGTATCCGAACGATATGTTCTATAATGGCCGCCTTCAAGCCCGTGCCGATCCCATAGTAACCGAGAGTTTAGCCAGATGGGAGATGCTCGTTATGCCCGGATTCCCTGTGATATTCCATTCCATATCAGGCAAGTGTCGCCCTGCCGGGTCATAGCGACTTATGAACAATTCGTGGCAGGGGAAGACAATCGGGAAGCGACCTCTCCATCTTTCTTCAATCCTCATGAAGTTCTTGTTGTCAGAGATTATATCCAAGCCCTGCGAGAAAACTCGCGCCTGAAACTCAGTAAGATCCCCTCCTTAGTTCTGCATTGTATCACTACTTCAATTTTTCCATCAGCCGATGAAGACATTGGGGTTATAACTCCCTACAATGCCCAAGCCAGCAGGATTCGGAGCGTAGTCAATAGCACCAGGCTGAGGAGGAATCGTCAGGGCACTGTCAAGGTTGGATGTGTTGAAGAGTTTCAGGGTCAAGTATGTGGTTCCGAATTCGATCCACTAATACGACGTAACTGGTTTTTAGGAACGTAGAGTGATCATCATTTCCACTGTCCGAAGCAATAGGAATTTTGTTGACATTAATCACGCCATTGGGTTCGTTGCCAACCCTCGTCGCTTCAACGTCGCCGTTACGCGCGCACAGGCATTGCTGATTCTCGTAGGAGATCCCACTGTCCTCTCGCTTGATCTTATCTGGCGTGGCTTCTTAAACTATATCCATGCTTCAGGCGGGTGGCGAGGACTGCCAAGGGATTGGTCCGATGATCAGGATGAGGCTGGAGTGAGGGATTTCTTGCGTGAGAGGAGGGACGATGCGAGGGACGTGATAGATAATCTTGCTGCGCAGGTTGAAGGGTTAGTTATCGAGCAACTTCCAGAAGGTGAGCATCATGAGGATGACCCTCTGGAAGCTACCGATGATAGGCCGTGGCGAGAGGAGTGAAGACGCAAGACGCAATCTATTCATGTTCACTTGCAGCTGTCTCCTATTTTCTCGAGCGTGCTTGGAAGGCACATCGGCGGAACGGCTTTGCACTTCACTCGTATCTCTTTGGGGCATTTTTCGCTAGTATAATTTCTTGCATCTTCACGGTCAATCCATTATGCGCATGATGCAGGGGGGGGATTCGTGCGAGGAATATCACATTTGAGCAAGGGGGGCATACCGATGCTGCCGATAAGCGTGTCGAAGGAAAGGTGGACTTGCATGTCCGCATGTACTGCCAATTTCTGCTCTTTTCCTGGCTCACAATTCATCAACAGAAGCAAACCACCACTTCACCATGGAAGCGCCGATAGCTCCTTCACCCTTCGTATCATCCAATTCCCCAAAATCCCCTCGACCAATAAACTGGGTCCCTGCCAGTAATAGAGGGAGCCAAAACTTATCATCCGCCCACATCCGGTCGTAGGGGATTCCAGGGAAAACGTTCGTTCCAGCTGAGGTGATGGTGGCGATTATCAAAATCGCAGAAATATCAGAAGAGGACTCAGCGTCAGCCGGAAGTCAACTAGAGGATCTGATCATACTCTCGGGGTTTATCGAGAACCATTCAGGACGCATTTCCTCGGATCTAGAGGTGGGAGGGATGACACATTTTTTGAAAAGATGTTCGACCCGTGAGCATTTTTGATCTTTGTCTTTTCTGCTATGGAGCCAGGCAAACTATATGAGACATACTCGGAAGGCGTGCCAACCCAAATGTTCGCCCGAAATACGTCGATGTGATATGCGTGATTTAGGGAGGGAGAGGTGAAGAAGAGTGTCCCACAGCGCACCAGTGGTGCTTCGATTCCCGCTTCCTCCTGTTAAGATTCATAAAATGTATGCGTCACGCGGAGAATCCTCATAAGAAATCGCCCTGAGTTCCCTCTTGGCAGCCTCGAGTGGCGACTCGTCAGGTTCTACTTTCCCTCCGAACCCATTGTACCTGTCGATAGTCGAAAGATGTGGATCACAAACGAGGACAGTAATAGATGATGCTTACATGCTTGCCCCGAATCCTCGTTTCTTGGGGCCCAGTAAGATCTATTCATTATGTCGGGAGGATGCTATCGTGGATAGTGCACGTACGGTGTTCGGCGGCTAATGTGGGCCGACTCACTCTTGCATTCTTCTCGTCCGACACGGACGCATTCGTGAAACATTTGGCTCCAGAGTATGTATCCCATTCTCGATCGTGTACACCACCCTCTGCGATAATGCGGGAGATATTGACCTCTGCGGGTAAGCCTGGTGGAATGGGAATGGTACTGGCGACTGTCATGTTCGCGCCCACGAGTTGGTTGAGTTGGTTGTACAGGTGTCAAGATGAACTGATTAGCCATTTCAGGGCCATACTTCCTCCATTACTCACGCAGCTTCTACTACTTAGGGGCCATACCATTGAGCGCGCGGACATTGCACATACAACTTGGAGCCGCACTGTTGAGGTCTCTTCCGGTTCAGCGGGCTTGTGCACAGCGCAAACGGGATAGGTAATGAGTTGCCAATCCCAGATGTGGGGCCCGAGCACGCCCATCATTGCGAGAGGATTATGTGGATCCAGGTGTAATGATCTGTCCCAGTTGATGGACTAGATTCGCATTCAGGGTAGCAGGATGATGGCGGTCTACCCATCAATTTGGCCTCCAAGGCTAAACACGGGAATAATAAAAGAAGAGCAGGGGGCGTACTTAAGAACTGAGACTCAGCGAGAGAAAAAAGAAAAGCGGAGTTCGTCATAACAGACTTAACCAGCTTCGCCCATAGCGGGCAATGCTTGAGGATCTTTCATTGGATCGAAAAAAGACCAGGAAGCTCGTAAAGTCGCTTGGGACACGGTACTCAAGGCAGTATTTGAGATTCCCCACCCCAATGAAGGGGAAGCATTCAAACGCAACGGTTCGTACCAGCATAGATTTGATTCGGGCTTGATAGAGAAATGGACGACAAACTATTCGAATGACCTAATTCTGCATCTGCGAAAGTGCTGGGATATCGAGACGGATCCATGCATATGAATGACTCGTGTCTGGATGCTTCACTAAACTCAACCCCAGAACGACCGTAAAGCTAAATACGGCCTGCTCTTACTTAACTCAGTTGTGAAAGTTTTTCCCTTAAGCAAATTCGTAAATCACTTGGTCAAAGGGGAAACCATTACATCACAGTTCTACCCAAATGGCTAGCGAAAGTGTCGCCCAAATGATAGACAAATGTCGTGCGCGCGAAGTTCGAGCCGCAAACGCCCACAAATTAAGTTGGTATTATGGTAATGGCCAGTTCCAGCGTTAGCTTTTTGATGTTGATGGACTGAGTGAGGTCTTTCCTGGATTGCATGCAGTGGAAAGCGGAGCAGTGAATGGCACCTGACGGAATTAGCCGCGAGCGCGCACGCTCCGTTTGATCTGCGCGTTATGCTCGGATTTTATTGGCTTCCTAAGGCGCAATAATAGCTCGTGACGATGGGGAGAAATGCGAAGTTTCGGTTTCTCGGGCCCATTCTGGCTGTCTTCTTTCTGGTTTCAGTGAACTTTGTCTATTGGGCTAGCCAAGCAAATGTCGTCGCGCTCTCACCTCAGGGGTGTAGAATGTCTTGGATGAGTCCTTCATACATTCTTCAGTCTGATTTTGACGAAATATGGACGCCACTCAGTCGAAGGTACAGCCTGTGGTTGTACCGTGAAGTCGAATGGGACGTTGCGACCAAGGCATGTTGCATGCATATGTCGTGCAGTCCCCATTGAGCGACTCATCATTGCTTAGCCCTACGGCAATCCTGTCTTGTTTATTCCAGGTAATGCAGGATCCTCGCGTCAAGTACGTTCAATAGCGTCGTCAGCGGCTCGGCAATACTACACGTCGCCGGGCGTATTGAATCCTGCGTTTACCTCCCGTCGGCCGCTAGACTTTTATGCCGGTTCGCTGGTCTATGCCATGGCCTCTTGAGGTTGTCTGATAAATTGTTCTAGTCGAATTCAACGAAGATTTGTCTGCGCTTCATGGACCGACAATCGAGACCCAAACAGAATACGTTTCCAGTGCAATATCCTATATATTATCGAGCTATCATGGCCCTCGACGTCAAATTCTAATTGTTGGTCATTCTATGGGTGGAATAGTGGCACGGTTGCTCCTCACAACCTACTCTCATCATGGTTGGAATACTTCCGATGTAGAGGCCCTGATCACCATGTCGACACCTCATTCCCTGCCACCTGCGCGTTTCGATGCATCTATCGAGAAGGTTTATTCTGAAATATCACACTGGGAGGGTTCCGATGCATATGTCCAGGTTCCAACGTTGTCAATTTGTGGAGGCTCCACCGACGATCTTATTCCCTCTGAAACGTGTGTCTTACCGCCGCTGACAGGGAGGGCGCGTCAGAAGTACAACGAGGGTCCATGGTATCGAGGGACTGTGCATACAACGGCTTTGTCGGGAATATGGACAGGGGTCGGACATAAAGAGATGGTGTGGTGCCACCAAGTCCGGTGGAGAGTGGCTCGTGCCGCTTTAGAGCTCGGTGGGCTGAATAAAGCCCCCCTTAGTCCACTAAAAGACCATATAATTGATCGGTGGTTCCATTCGTACACAGACCATGTGAAGTCCATAGAGTTGGTCAGAGCCCTTCCGTTGGACCTCAAAGGAAGGGCACACACAATTGTAACTACTCCAACTCTCCGTGTTTCCTCCCCAACGTCACATACATATCTACTACGAGCGCCTTCACACAAACAAACCCTGACTGTCATGGTCGGCAAAGGCACTCTCACTAGCCCAGCAATGAGTCCGACGATCCTCAGTCATTTATCAAGTGCCTTACGTGTATCTTTGTATGTATGTTCTCATGTCGATGAGAATGAGCTTCCTCGCTCCTGCGAGCCTCTGCCTCCGAATCTGTCCGCAACAGCTCATGTGCTTCCTTTTGTTCGCCCCAATACGATATTTCCTCTCAAAGAAGGTGCGGATGAGACAGATTGGGTGTTGTACTGGTCTGGAGATGTGGGGGATGGGTCTGTTGGTCAGTGGATTGGTGTCGTGGTAGAAACCGCAGCAGCGGAATTCAGTGACGCTTTCGTCCTGGCTGGTTTCGACCAAGAACGAACTCTTGCTATTCCCGTCAATACATATGGTAAGTCAGGGATGCTATGTCCGAACATTGTATGCCAACGAACAATTTCAGGATTGTCGCTACGCACCAAGCATATTCCTTTAGACCAACTTCCATTCTCTCCCTTTAAGACAAGGATTTCTCTTCCCAACTTGAACTCAAACTCGCTTTTGGTGTACAGCCTTGATGCTGTACATAGAGGTAATTGCGATGGTAAGTCTGCTCGGCGTCTTACTATGAAGCGTCTGAAGGCCCTCCTTAGGTCGTTCCTTTATGAATCCACTTATTGGTTACACCGTACCTTCGGAGAATGCCCGGGAATCGCAATTTTACACGCCTTCATCACGTCGTATCCTACTCAGCGGTCACTCTCTCGGCCCGTTCACACGTCCCTCTGCGATTGATCGTGGTGCTCTCTTGGAAATTTACACGTCTGGTGCGTGCGGACTCGAGGAAGTAAATGTTAATTTGGATTGGAAGGCATCAGCCGGTCGCATCGGACTCCGGTATTGGAGCTCTGTTCCCATCTGGGTAATGGGAGTTGTTTATCTATCAAGTGGAATCACCTGGAGTGCCTGGGATCTTGGGTATCTTGGTAGGAGAACTTTGTGCGCTTGTATTGGGTGCTATGGCTAATTTGCTGTGGAGATTTACTGGATCCAATAGAAGCCCTTGAGCGGTTCACAGTTACAGTCCTTCCAAAAATTATACCTGGCCTTTTTCTTCTCTCCCTACTTCCTTTACCCTCACAATTTCTGTTAGGTAACTCTGGCGATCCCCTGTTCGCCTTCCTTGCACCCGCATTCATCATAGTTGCGACTGGAGCCACATGGGCTCTCTTGGGAACGATATATAGCATCGTTAGACTGCTTACTGCAATTCGGCGGAGACTAGGTTACTTGGGGTAAGTTTATCTTCTGCTCAGGGATTCTAAATTCGAGCCTTCCTTTACCTCTTCATCTAGGGCCCAATCTACCTCACGCAGCACAACTCTCAAAGTGTTCGCTTGGCTGTTCCTGTTTTTGCTAGCAAAATTCGTGGTGCCTACCCAGGCAATCTATTTTCTTACGTACGCGCGCCACATGTGGAGGTGCTCTCGGCCTCAGGTGGTAAGGTCTTCCTTCACCAAATTGAGAATATCTCCCCCGCCGAGCTCAGATAATATTTTGTTTATTGTTGAATGTTCATCGGAAAACCATAAGAGGAGAGATGGTTTGATCAGCGACATTGGGATTTCAGGCAAAGTAAGTTGTGCCTTCTGGATGGGGATTTAGGGATTTACAACCAGTGTCCCAGCCAACATCACCTACGCTTCTGCAAGCTCAGCAGTTGCACATTCTCGTTTTGTTTTCTGCATTATTTCCGTTCGTGGGAACCACGATAATTGTTTGGGTTCAAACCCTCGCGACTGCTGGCTTCTTTCTGCCGTTCCGCGGAGATCATGACCTTTGGCGGATATTTGCCTTTATCTGTGTTGCCGAGTGTTCAGATGAAGAGATACGAAAGGGGAAAAGGTACAACGTGGTTGGTCATCATTCTTCCTTATGTTAACGTTTTGACAATCTTAGATGGCTTATCTGGCTTACCAGTATCCCAGTCCTCCTCACCTCCGTGTTTGCGTTTCTCCTGGGTTCACGACTCTCCTATGGAGTGTACGTTGCGGCGAACTATGCAATGATCGCGATGTGCATGAGAATGTGCATAGATCGCAACTTCCAATAATATGTTCCTGAAATCCCTTGAAGATATATACTCTGAGATTAGTTGGGACCAGCAGGCATTCTAAAACCCACGCAGAATGGCCGGCACCTACCATCAACTAATTCGCCGAACTCGCATCACTTCAGCATGTACAAGGAGTGGCATCGAAGCTGGTTTTCAAAAAGCTACCGGAGTACGTATGCGGAACTTGGCGTAGCTTCTTGAGTTTCAGAAGCGGAACTGTCCTCCGTCCGTTTATTTCGTATGTTGGACGATTGTCTGACTGCGAAGATACCTCAATAGCTACTCATGTACATGTTGTAGATATCCGATATCATCACTGCATCCGTCTCATGAGAGCACCGAATCGCCTTCCCAAGAAGTCCAGCAACAAGAGATGATCGTTCCACATTTAATGCCCGTGGCAGTTGATGAACGATTTCCGTCACTCTGATAACCAGCGGTGACAACAGGCTCATAAGCGAGGTACGGGCAGTAGGGTCGCCGGTTTTCAGCATTCTCCCAATTACTAACTCAACAACAGACCGTTCGACCTGCTTCTTGGCCGCCTGGACGAGGGAGGGGAAGAGTGGGTGACAGGAAATAAATCAGGATTCTATTGCCAGTCTCTGCTTGATTGTCAGGAACAGATGTTTTGTAGGTGAGCTTCTCTTTCGTTGCTTCACTGGCTCGATGCTGAAGATTTTCTTGTTCAACTTGATCATACACTGGTGAAAACGTTGGATGGCATTGCGTGTTTAGAGGCTCAGTCGTAAGTCGCACTCAATCTAGGGGGATTTTTCAGTAAGCCAGTGTGATGGAAAAACCAGTGCCCACCTCATCACAAGATACTCCCCACTATTTACTTTGGGGTACTTAGGGCCTTCAGATCCTTCGCAGCCTGGTAAACAGTCAACCGCCGCCCCTTCATTTGGATTGCAGAAGAAAGCGACAGATTGACGCCTGGGCGCCAGCCTCTCATCGCCCCCTGTCCTGGTGGGGGCAACCACTCGATGCATGGTACTCCGTAAAAGATCGTTCGACCAGCGTGCTAACAAATCGCCGACATTGACGACGATTGTTCCGTTCTGATTGGTGGAAGTATCATAAGCACCAACATAAGCCGTGGAAGTACTTAGGCAGCTTACGATCGGTGGTGCCGGCACATACTCGAAGGTGTAAGGATTCTGGATCTCTAAACCGCCGATCTAGCGGGTTCCTCAATGGGAGATGAAGCCTTTATCGGGGGAAACACCTTACATCGTCTTGAAACAGCAGGGTTATGGACCCATAGTCTATGGGAGGTCGGGATTAGAAATAAAGATCATTTGAATGATGGGCCTTACCAGAGTGGGCACCAGCTCGGGTTTGACCTTCGCCTTCAAGCAGCCGTCGCTCAACGGGCGGATAATTCAACAATCTCAGGGTATGCCAAGCTTCATTTACGACCGAATCAAAGTACGATTCATCCATCCCCAATCCCAATGCGATGGCGCGCATGATATCCATATGGAGATTATGACAGGCATCATAGAAGTGTATCATGGTGGAACGGAAGTCAGGGACAAGTTGTTCTGGCGGCCAGTAATTTCGAAATTCCGGATCTAAGGGTGGTGTTCGTATACATGTTCAACATCCTGGAAATGTTGAGTCTGGAGATACCTGTCTCTAGGCCTATCTCGAAAGACTCTTTACGGTCAGGTGCGACTTCGCGCAATGCTGCAATTTCAGCTGGATCGTTGGCGTTAGTCGTTTGTTCTCTCCCAATCTTTGTATATCCCCGGTTGGCACGCGGATCTTTAGGAAGCAAGGCGATCAGGTGCAAAGACTATATCTGCTGACATGCACAGAACCTCTCCAAGCCAAAGGATCCTTGACATCGTCCTGAAGCGCGAAGAAGTTTTCACTCTGCAGAACCATTAGCTTTCCTTATTAAGCGCGTGACGCATGAACGGAGCGGCCTACCTCCTTAAACACCTTCGAGATGGTGGCTTCAGCAATCCCATGATTCTTGACATACATGAAGCCTGCTTCCTTGAACGCACTGACCACCTTGCGAGCAACGTCGCTCCTAGTGGGATCCGAGCTGGACCTGAAAGGGGAAAAATCTATCACAGGGATATTGAAATGCGGAGCTGCCATGCTTATGTGCACACTCAGAGCAGGGTTATTTGATGATGGAAGGCAGGTGACGATCGATAGAGCAACACTATGTATTACGAAATTGAGAAGTTGCTGGAAAAGACAACGAGATTCAAACACTCTTGAAGCTCCTAGTTGCAGGGTAGATGGTCAGCTGCTGCGCACCAGGCAGGTGACCAGCGTCTTAGCAACCAGTATGGCCCCATTGAAGGCGAGATCAGCAAGGTCGACCCCGGGATCTTACGACACCGCCTGTGCAGTTTCTACAGGGTGCCCCCCGCCTTTGTTGTGAATGTGCCACTAATGCAATTGCCAGAAAATCAGAACCTGAGTAGTCAGTAAACTCCTTGCATATGTAATTACACTGGTAGTAGAAGTGAGCAGACTGTCATGAAATGAGATGGACGAGTAAAGATGGGGTTCTGTTAGATTCGAACCAAGAAATCACAGAAAGCAAAAACTAAGTACGAGCATAGATGCGTAGTAGTAAAACTGGTCAGTGGAACGGACACAGAGACGAGTATACATATCCCGACAGCTATTTTGGTACAGTGTAGATACTTCACCTAGCGACAATGCAAAATTCCCTCTGCATAAAGTCCAGTAACAAAGAAGTCATTTCCATGTTTAATGCCCGTTGCGGATGACGAAAAATGAGTTCCGTCACTCTGATAAAGTGTGGTGATCGTGTGCGAATCCACAGCGGAGACGCGCTCATAGACGCCGTATGGGGCGGCGAGGTCACCGGTTTTCGGGGGTTCGTCGATTACGGGCTCAATTGCGATAACCCAGCTAGGAGCCGTTCGAGCTTTCTTCTTGGCCACTTGCAAAAGGGAAGGGAAGTGTGGATGGCCGGCAACAATTAGGGTCCTGGAGTCAAACTCCGATTCATCATAAGACAAGTTGTCGGGCGTGAAAGGGACAGGAACGGAAGTCCTGTACGTGAGCTTTTCCTCTTTCGTTTCCTCATCGACCATCCTGTCATAGAAATGAATGGCTAAGCCAGTAGTGGATGACACAGCAAATTCCTTCCCATCAGGGGAAATGGCGACACCGTTGGCGAATTTGATGTTGCTGATGGCTCGAGTAACATTGAACTGACTGCTTCCCTCTGACTGTATGTCTACCCGATCGACCCAACTCAACGGTGCGGCAAAGAGCGATTCGGCAAGCGAAACGAAATCTCCAACTAAAGGTATGCGGCGTGTAAAACGATGGTCGTTTGACACGTAAAATGAGACAGGTGATATTGGGACGATTGCATTGGGAGAAACGAATGCAGGATGTGCCAGAGTTTGAACGTATTCAAGTTTGGGATATGGAGATGTCGGGGACGAGTCATGGAGATGAAAGATCTCAATGGTGGTATTGCTTCGGCCGTGATTGACAATAAAAACGGTGGAAGGCTTTCCTGGTGAAGAGACCGTGTGAATCCCAAGTGGATGAAAGTCAGCTTGGATCGGATAACCCTCGAGGGCTAGGCGCTGAACGCGATTATATGATGTCTTATAATCATAGATCCATACGTCCCCATGAGGCTTAGGATTATCGAGAGGACCCTAAGTTACATATTCGTTGGAGATATTGGGTGGAACCGTGAAACACTAACTCACCATCACGGTGTTCCATTCCTATGTGTCATCAAGTCGATTAGCCCCGTGTTATGTTCGTAGGTACCTGTGATGCATACCTGTCTTCCTGGATCGCACGTAATTAGCAGTTTTGGGTGTGAGGGTGCGTGCCAGATTGTGGCGTCTTCACAGAACCTCAGTCTGTCGAGAAATCCGTCTTTAACATTGATACACTTCTTCGATACATCCCCTCCGGCATAGTAAGACGTGGGGAGAGGCGCGAGCGTCATGGCATTAAGCAACCCGCGGCCATTTGCATATGCCCAGTACGCCTTGTGGAAAGTTGGGGGATTAAGTCAAGTAGACAGCAGCGCGCCCCCAGTACTCACAATTCCTGAGGTAAGGGCAGGAGCAATGATAGCACTGGCCTTCATATTTGACAAAAGTGGAGGGGGATGTCTGCGAAGAATCAAGAATGTTGTGGGGTTGCGGCTCGGACTGTGAGAAGTGCACAGCCATTGTCGCTGAATCACCCGCTCTTAGAATGGATCTCGCTTGCTCGATCACATCGTAGAATAGTGGATACGCAAACTCCAAAGACGATCTCTACAGTAAATATCTGATGGGATGCTCTTCCGGTCCGACGAGCGTCTGAGTATGAATGATGTCGTCGTTCGTTAGATATCGTGCTTCTGGCATTCCTCACATGCTTATCCCGCCACATGCGGTGCAAAAGGAAGTCCACGACTTGAGGTTTCTGAGCTTTGCGTGTGTCCAAGGCAATGTGTGGCTCAGGCGCGCCACGTCAGTGGCAATAGCGTGCTTAGTGGTACCGTTCGTTGGCCCTCGCATTGTCGAGTTGCCACATCAACACCTTCTACCACGATGCACTGAGAACTAGAACCTTCTCGTTCAACTCATGAATCAAACGCTGAAGAATATCTCAAGTAACAGTGCATATTTGGTAGTGTGAAGGCTTCGGCCATGAAACGTGCTCAATATAACGGACGTTTTTGGATAAGCTAGTGCAATGTAAAGTCGGCAAGCACCTAGCCGCAAGATACTTCTCACTGTCTGCCTTGGTGTACTTGAGGCCCTCGAGCCTCTCTCAACTAGCCAAGCGGTCGACCCTTGGCCCGGCCTCGGGAAGCGACAGCTCCATACCTTGGCGTCGTGCAACCTCTCACTGATGGTGCTGGCACTCGGTGTATCGTTAAGAAATCCTTTGGCCATCTTAATAAGTCGCGAACATCACCGATAATCACTACCGATAGGGGCGTCAAAAGCGGCCGCACGGGCCGTGGCTTGCGGTCGGGGCGTACTCAAACGCGCAAGGATGTTGGATCTCTAGACCGCCGATATAGCCCATCATGAGGCTTTTAGCAGAAGAAACGCTTTTCACCTCTAAGCAGCAGGGTTACGGACATCTGGTTCGTGGGAGATCAGAATTGGGGACGGAGCGGCATCGTTTGCATGGTGGAGTGGTCACCGGCTCGCGGCTGGCCCTCGCCTTCGAGCTGTTGTCGCTCAGCACGGGGATACTCAGGGCATTATAAACCTCTTTTATGACTGAACCGAAGTCCGAATCCCCGTGCGACTGCACGCATGGTACCCGCACAAAGACTAGTGACCTAAGAATGTATCGGACTCTCACGCCAGCTGGTTCTTGCTCATCTCCCGGATCTGGCTCATCACCCTGTAGATCCTATGTTTCGTTCTCCAGCCTCGGGGATCATTTCGAGGCTTTACATGTCATTGAAGAATCAATTTCTCTTGAGCGTTCGCTCCTTGACACCCTGCACCTCCGATTCGGCCGAGGTGCTGGATTCACGCACCAATTTTCCAATCTGACGGGGCATGTAGATGTACTTTTTCCCGCGTTATTTTGAATATCCAAATGCCCGCGCAGCTGGCATGCGAATGGGTTTCTTTGCCTTGTTTCCTGGGCGTTACGAGCCTGCCATTGGAAGTTGGCGCTCTTGCAAGCGGGGTGCAGTTTACGGGGCTACATGTACAGAACTAACAGCGACAAGGACAGGGAAATAAAGTGCATGTCCCGTATGCGGTCGACATGTCTCGCTTGCCACTGAGTGGCCAGCAACCTGTTGATGGGGCCATCGCACGTTATCGTGGCCCAAATTGGTTCGGAAAATTCTCGTATATCTCATACGTAAACGTCTTCCCGTCCGACCGAATGCACATGAGCCCTGCGCTCTTTGTCACTCTTTCTGGGTCTCGTCACTTCTCACCTTGGACAGCTCTCGCGTTTTTTCCCCACCTGAGTGGGTGGTCTCTGGAAACCTTGAACTGGGCGCCTGTCACTCAACCCGGCCAATTAGTCCTAGGTTATGTGTACCACCGCACGTATCGCGGCGGGAACATTGCTTAGTCTCTGGCGTTGGAACGTAACGCAACAAGCATATACTATAGATAACGTTATAAGCCCGGAGCCGCAAGGGGCGAGAATCGAAGGGAGTCCTAGGTAGCGGAGAGTTCGTCGTTACAGAATTGTTTGGTGGATGTGCGCCGACTGAGACAGCCGTCCGAGCCGCCAAACCAAACCATAGTTCAAAAACATCCCAATAGAACCAAACATCCCAGCGAACTGGTCAAGGAATAAACACCCGTGTTCGCAAATCAGAATTCATACCCGAGAAGCCACCACTCCGCTCCCATCACTCTTGAGTTGTTCCAACCTCTGCCAAATCCGTTCTCGTACATCTCTCTTCCGCCTGCCATCGTTAAGCCCACCCATTTCATACTCTCCACTATAATTCGTTTGCAAGATTTCTTGTACAATGGACACGAAGAACCAGCAGTCCTCCTTGTCAGGTGCGAAAGTCAGATGGACACATTATACACACGACGAACCGCCAACAAATGAGAGGACGCAACTCACTTGAAATAGGCGGTACTGCGGGCATACATCTATAACGGCTTGAAGTATCAACCCCACTTCTACCAGAGAAGCTTGTATTCTCAAATTCAGTTCAGCTTCCTTTCTTACACTTCTCCGGTCTAAGAGGCAGTCAAGTTTGCCTGATGTGTGCACCTATGAGTGACGGAGGTCCATTGACAAATCGTGAATACGTATTGAAGACATACACCATCAATCGCGTGAGACGGCCGAGAACTTGAGATAGATGATTCATTTTGATCTCGACGTCGGTCGAGCCGAAAAAATAGATGTCGACCCCTCGCACTGTCGAATACATCCAAAATCAAGAAACGGTGCGGAATTCCTTTCGATGTAACCCATCTTGTGACTGATATGACCTTCGAATGGTTTGCTTCTTCGCTCATGGGCAGGTTGGCACAAAAGTCAATCAATGTGAGAGTTGCGCTCCATAGATGAGGCACATCTCGAATGATATCTGTCTCCTGCGCGTACTGCATTGGGCCAGAAGGCTCTTCATCTCCTTGGAGTGGTGCAATGGCACACATGCCTTGTGCTCGATGATCCTTGATGCTCCCTTGTTCGCGAGTAGGGCCTTCGCTCTCTACAGAATCTCCACCGTCGTCGCCCACTCCGTCACTATCTGAGGGATATCGTTTGACGTTGATCGCGTCTTGCGGGTCAAGGCATGCGCTGGGTGAGGCTGCGACACTGCATGAGTCGGGCCTTTGACCTGCACCGACAGAAGCCCTGCGAGGTTGCCCCCGAGTTGGTTGGAAAGAGGAACTACTAGGCTGGGCTGTCATTGATGAAGCCGAATTAAGGTATGAGTAATTGACAAGGAAAGGATTTGCTTGGGGGTCGAGATGTGTTAGTCTCTAGCCAGGGCCCTGGAGTGTTATAAATACCTTTCGAAGAATAGCCGCGCTTCCAGGCCCATCCACGTTCTGCAGGAGGACAATCTGACGGAGAGCCGAGGTGAGAAGGTGACGGGCAGTTGCTCGCAACTGGCTCAGAAATATATATAAGGACAGCAAACACACTCCGGACGGGCGTGTTCAAATCCCATAGGTGGATACACATGAAAGGGGGAATTGCAGATTTGAATAATCCGCAAATTCATCTCAACAGCGCAAGGGTATTTATTACACCTTTGGCGAAGCGTTCCCTGTCTACATGAGAATAACTATGGTCGTACGGTGAGGGAGGTCTCACCATAAGCGTCATGCAGGTAATTGAACATGACAGTTTCTGCGTCGGCGCCCGCCCCCACAAACACTTATCGCTACGCATGCATGCAGCCACATGTATGTATAAACAACCCACTCATTTGTCAAAAGATCAACCGTCGACATGCGTAGACAGACGCTGTCCCAAATTAGTTGGGGTAATTCATTCACTGCGCAGCTCATGCCCATGCTATCAACCACAACTAAATGGTCCTTTAGCCATGCATCTTGTGCATGTATCTCGAAAGCGAATTCTACTCGGCGTGAACAAAGTAGGTGCGGAGCCTCGACGCCATCGGAGGGACCATGCACCCTCTGATCGTCTCAGCGACCTGTACGCAAACCCACAAGTTTCCAACGGCATTCCGCCCGAAACGGGTCTCAGCTGAAAGCACAAACCCATAACGATCGACAACAATCTGTGTCAGGCTGCGACGAGATCACGCTTGAAAGATCACCTCTAGTGCCATTGCGAACATTCTGGCAAAACATCTCCCCACCCGCAGGTCGTACCATTAAGGCAAGACCCGCGCGGCGCGCCGTGCGGGTTCACAAGAGCTTTATTAGCTCCTTAGCAACCGAGGGGTTTGCATGGCAACCCTGCGCGTTGTATCATTTAAGATCTTGATAAAGGAGTACTTCATCTGATAACACAAGAGCACAGTTGATTGGGTGGGCGGACGCATTTCAAATCCACACCGACCCCAGGTATTTGGAGGCGAGGGAACGTGAGGGAGAGGCAGGAGGACACAGTCGTACTGTTGGCATACCATGTTGTGTGCACGGGATGTCACCGTTTTGTGTATAACACGTGTGGCTGGCGCAGAACAAAATGACCTCGCGCCAAGCTGCGCAGCCTGAAAAAGTACACATGTTGTGCCGTGACTGGCTGCTTTGCATGTAGCGTTCTGGTTGGCAATTCGCTCGCGTTGCACATGCAACATGTAGGGAGCCGCGCAGGATAGAGGGAAAAGGTAAGGTCGCGTGCGTCGCGGCCGACACGAGGCCAGCTATCTCCTGCATGCAAAATGATCATTGGCACCCTGCCTAGCACTGCATAACTGCTGGTTGCAGTTCAAGGAAGGCTCGATGTTGCCAAACAACCAATTAATACATTTGGTCTCCTTTTTTCCGCAAGGATTGTTGCCACGGGCACCCGTCGTCCGGGGGTGATGTGAAATGAAGCACAATATAATCTGAAGGCGCTGTGTCATGATGTCATTTGCCATGCGGGAACGCATACAGCTTCGAGTTGGCTTCGTCAGGATAAGCCTCGCTTCCTACCATGCATGCATAGGACACGTACTAGGAGCAATCTGTAGATCGCGCGTTTGTAGTAAATTTGTATGCAAGAATTCTGTCGCGCCATCTCTATCTGCTGATCCATCGAACTTAGTGTTGCAAAGGACACGGTCAGACCACCGGTCAGATCGTGATTCTGACCGGTGTCAAAGAAATGCCGAGGAAAGCCGGGGATTTAACACGTTCAGCGTGAACACTTAAGTACAAGTCCGAGTAACCAAATCCTCAATTTCCATCTCATTTGCTAAATTCTCCTTTGCCTCCAATCAAGATCTTACTTGCTGTTCAAAGCGAAGCATGGTGCTATCACTAGCTGTTTGCTGAATCTTCTGCAGCACAATGAATGCTTGGGGGATCCGGAATCAGTTATGAGAGTTGGAACTCACGCTTAATTCGGATCGAGGATGCGACAGGGACTTGACTATCAGAATCTGCTGCGAGATTCGACAGCAAAGAGACTCGTACGAGCTGTTGAGTGGTAGTTTGGATATTTTTAGTGCCGAGCGTCGGATGTTCAGACACAATCAGATAGGACAAAGCAATCGAAAGTTGCACTGCGTGACATCCGGTTCCTGGGCGGTCACGGATCAGAGGCATGGTTTCATAGCCTGAACTCTAACAGATCATATCATAGGCACACTCGAAAGCTTAGTGGCAAGAAGCAATAAAGGTATTGTTGAATCCATTAATTGAGGGTGGAAGCCAAGGGAATCCGCTCCTAGAGCGCCGAATTCAGTCATAAGTCTGGCTCAGCCTGAAATGAACAGGTTATGAATGGTCTCTGTGAGTGACACCCTGGGCACCTCACCTCTGGACTAAGTAATCTTCTGTCAGGACCTTAGGATATTTCGGACCGTTGAGTCCTTCACATCCAGGCAAGCATTCCACCATTGTGGTCCAGTTGGGATTGCAGAAGAAAGCTATCGATTGTCTCCTCGGCGTGAATCCACTCGCGGCATCCGACCGAGTCGGCGAGACAACGCGATGCAGCGTACTTCTGAAAATGTCGTTGGACCATCTGGCAAGCAAATCTCCGACGTTCACAACGATAGTTCCAGGCTGAAGAGGACTAAGTATCAGTGAATCGGGTTTTGTGGAGCTATCACCGACGCACGATGGGGGTCGCCGAGATGAAGTTCTTTGTGTGGGGATTCTGGACCTGGAGCCCACCAATCTGAAGTAGACCGGTTTGACAGTCAGTGTCCAGGCCTACAATTAATAGAAACATTACACTCACATCATCCTGGAACACAAAGGTTATGGATCCATAGTCTACCAGGCATCTGGTCAACAATATAAACCACTCCACCCCGAGAAAAGTGTACCTGAGTGCGCCCCCGCTCTAGCTTGGCCTTCTTTCTCAAGGAGCTTCCTCGACACAGGAGGATAGTTCAACAGTCTCAGGGTATGGCATTTTTGGTCAGCTAACAGGTCGAAAAATCGCTCATTCAGGCCTAGCCCCATAGCGATAGACCGAAGCACATCCAGATGGAGTGTGTGGCATGTATCGTAAAATTTCAGCATAGTTGAACGGAAATCAGGAGCCACTCCAGTTGAAGGCCAGTGGTTCTTCCACGCTGGATCTGCAAGAATGAATGCTCTCCGGTGCTGATATGGAATCAATGTGGCGTACCTGTTTCCAGGCCGATTTCCATGGACTCTTTGACATCAGGGGAAGTCTCCCGAAGCTTCTTGATCACCTCCGGGTCGGTAGAATCAGTGACCCTTTCTCTACCTTGCTTGACGTAGCCGCGGTTCGCACGTGGATCTAACGGAGAGCCCTGAGTCTGGTTAGTGACCAAAATAGGATGTATGCAGCCGACCTTTCCACGCCAGCTCATCCTTAACTGCTTGCGGTAAAGCAAAGAATTTATCGCTCTGTAGCATGAAAGATGAGTAACGTGTTTGTTTTGTTCATCAAATAAGCACCTTGAGGAGTTAACCACGTACTTCATGGAACACCTCTTGCACGAAGGCCTCGTCCACTCCATGGTTCTTGATGTACATGAAACCAATGTTCTTGAACGCATCGACCACCTGACGAGCAACTTCTTTCTTCATCCCTTCTGAATTAGACCAGAATGGGGCGAAATCTATCACAGGGACTTTAAAGTGTTGATCGGAAACGGTCGCCAGCGAACGGAAGTTGGGCGAAAAGAGGCGAGAGGGATGGGCGCGAGAACTGCATGCTGCGCTGTGCATAGCAGACCGAATGAAAGACATTCTGAAGTCCACGCCCCGCCGTAGTCAAGCCGTAGCAGCCCAATAATGATCCAGGCAGATTAAGTACGCCGCCTAATGAACACCAACAGACCAAGCAATGGAATACCACCCCAAGGATTATAGAAGCGCCTCTCTAACAAGTCGCTGCCCAACGGTCCTCGATGGAGACAAACTTGAAGGCGAGGCTAGATTTCTAAGGAATTTCAATATCACGTGGTGTGCCCAGACGTGACGCCTGCGATAAGCTCTCAACCTCGAAGCGAGAAGCCGACGCCAATATGCCCTCATTAACGACTTCGCTCGCCACACTTGTACAGTCCATTGACGCTGTTTCGCGAGAAAACCCAAGAAGGCGCATGGAGCTCATCGAGGATTGCGAGGCAATTTTGAACAGGTAAATCCCAGCTCTCGCGTGACAGGTAGCTACGTCGTGCGAGCGAGCGATAATCATTCTGACTTGGGGGCACATCTTTACGCGTTTCACTCTCTCCGCAGTCATATCAGCGAAAACAAGGACGCTGATATCGGGAGCATTGCTGCGTCGGTGAAACGACAACGTACGTCAATTTTTCCCAATGTGCTGGTTCTGATCAACATTGTGAACAACCTTGATAGTGCTTCAGCATCCTGGGGGGTCTAATTCAACACTTCGATTCTCAAATCTTCTTGCAAGACTTCTTGAACAAGCGAGTAATTCGGTTCAATAGTCCGTATATATCTGACAAGTTCTGGATGCAGCCTATCCTCACAAGGAAACACTACGTTTTACTTTTTCTCCAAGCCCTTTCCACGCCTGTTCCAACGATCACATCTCCCATCGCTTCCTACCTTCCATCTCTCGCTCCGCCGAAAATCAACGGTCGTGCCAGCCCTCTCCCTGATCCTAGCCCTTCCGCAAGGGTCTCCTCCCCGACCCTGGCTATTGCGCCTCCCAAGTCACGTCCAAAACCAAAAACGAAAGCGGAGATATTGAGGGAATGGCGCGCGCAACACGGTCAGTGCTAGTCGGACGTGAGCTTCAGTTCAACCGCATTCACGCTTTCACTTAGGGAAACCTCATTTACCGGAGCACCTTTTGCTTCGTGATGCCTTATATTTGATTCAGGGCATTTCAGGGAAATATGTTCGTTTCTCGCATAACGCGTCATCGCCTGGGGACCAGGAGAGCAAGATTGTCTTCGTTGACGATCCGGTACGCTTGAAGCATCTTCATTTTCGGAAATTGGGTATTTGGGGCTTAAGTCTGCAAGCTAGGAGTATATTGTCTCACCGCCTACCCAAGCGCTCGTGCACAAATTATCTGAGATTGGGCATCTTTACACTCGTGTGGCTCGATTTGTCAAGGAAAGGGTGGGGATGTCATCGATAGGGATGATAGAGCAGGTAATATACCTGATATGTTCACCCACAGCCTGCTGAAATGCTTCTAGAGTCTCTCTCATCACCTACAAGCCCAGCTAACGGAGTACTACAAACTCGTTGCAATACTAGAGTCTCAAATGACGCACCAGGAAGAAGTAGATGAGTTTCGGACGGAAGATAGTGGGCTGTCGCTACGCCGATTGGATGTCTGGATAGATGATTGGCGGTTACGCATGCGCATGATGAGCGTTTGCGTTGAGAACTGCAGAGGTCGGCATAACATTATATTCGCATCTGCTCGTTAATGGATTTGCTTGCTTTCAGGTGCGAAAGGCGGTGCCCTTGTCAGCCTAATACACGGCAACACTAATAATGGGGATCCCTTCGTACGGAGTTTCACCGACCAGCTTCTAGAGGAAGTGCGTTCACAATAGCTTCCATTATGAACAAATTTTGGCTCATTCATGCTCTACTGTAGGTTTCTAAGCCATTCTTTCAGACTCTCCAACGCTGGATCACCACTGGCGAGTTACACGACCCGTATGAAGAATTTTTCGTCGCAGCTCACCCGGACCTTATTGACTTAACATACGTCCACCCCAATGTTCTGTCAGCGGACGAAGGGTTGGGAAATGCTCCTCCGGGAGCTGTAGGAAAAAAAGCAAACGGAGAGGAAGTAGGGAGTTTAAAGCTTTGGGAGAGTAAGTTTGTGTTTCGGAGGGAGATGCTGCCTAGTTTCGTCTCTGAAGAGTTTGGGAGGAAGGTAAACGAAATTGAGTGGGATTTTGAATGAGAGGCTAATCCTTCATCGGATGGGGCAGATATTCTCAACAGGGAAGAGTTTGAACTTCATTCGATACTCTTGCCAAGATGGCGATTGGGTCGCTGCCCAAGGCAACCTGGCTAAGGCAGGCAGTAAGCCAAACTGCCCCTGTCCTTGAGATTACTCGTTTATTCTGCGTCTGTATAGCGTTGAAGTACAGCGACATATCTGGACTTGAGCGATCCATAGATGCCGCTTATCACGCTGCGAGTCGTCGAATACACGAAATATTCTTTCAACGGTACAAACTTTTGGATCACCTGCTTGCTATTAAATCATACCTCATGCTCGGATACGGGGACTTTGTTGATCAGCTCATGGAGTCGTTGGGGTACGTCTTTGTGTCAAGATATTGGCAAGCGCCCCACATCGACCAATCTTGTTCTTTTTAGACCGAGTTTGGATCACGCGGCTAACACACTTTATCGACATAACCTCACCGCAACCCTTGAGACTGCAATTCGCTATACCTCTGCCTCCCAAGATTCCACCGACGTCCTCCGTCGTCTCGACGCTCGAATCCTTGATTACCAACACGGCGAGATTGGTTGGGATGTGTTTACGCTTGAATATAAAGTGGATGCCCCGATCGATACGGTTCTTGGGGAAGAATCAATGATTCAGTACGCCCGACTGTTCAATCATTTGTGGCAGATGAAAAGAGTCGAAGGGGCCTTGGTTCAGGAATGGGCTAGGGTTACGGGAGGAGCGAGAACGTTCCTGAAGGTTCCTGGTGAGTTCGTTTGCTTGCTGAGGTTTGGGGCCGAATACTAGAATGTTTGGGACAGAGCATGCACGCGATTGGCACCAGGTCCGAATTGTCATGGCGGAGATGAATCATTTTATCCGCCAGCTTACTGCCTACAGCCATATGGAGATAATTGCCATCCGATGGAAGGCGTTGATGGACTTTCTACAGAAGAAAGAGGGTGACCTAGATGCCTTGATAGATGCACATCAAACGTATTTGGACACGATTGTGCGGAAAGTATTGTTACTTCACCCAAAGAACGGGAAAGAGGTACGTCCTCATTTCCTTTTTTCTCGCCTGTCTATCTACTGAATATAGTTGGGACGAAGGAGAACGTGCTGACTCAAGTTCGAGAGATCTTTTCCATCATTTTGAATTTTGAGAAAGCGGTTGTGCGTATCATCCTCTTGATTAGAGGGCCGCTTATTTAGGCATTTTTCTCCCCTCAGCAAAGCTTTTACATGCACACTCTGGCCGAGTCTACCCGAAGAGATTCAGAAAAGGACGCCCAACGTGTAAGAAATAATCATCCTCGCTCCTTTCACTTCATGCTGACGTTAATTTCCGCCCTCAGGGTGTTATAACAACCCTCCTTCGCCCTTCTAACTCTGAAATAATAGCCCAACCTTCATCTCCCTTACCCCAACCAAACTTGCCCTCTGCGCCTTCTCCTCCACTTGATCTTACGCTTGTTCGTCTTCGTGAATATGGGACCGCTTTTTCCGAGCGTGTCACGGCGATCGTTTCTGCATTAGGTAATCATCCTGATCAAGATTGTAGGTACTTGGCGGTGAAGCTCTCGTTCAGCGATTTCTATAGGGTGAAGGCGAAGGAGAAAGCCGAGAAAGCGGATAAGGAGGCTCAGCAGTTGGTGGTAGGGGTTGCCGGTGGAGGGAAGGAGGCTCCAACCGCAGCGGGACGTCGACCTTCTCATGCAAGTAGTATCACCTCTTAGACCAGCTACTTATGGGTTGGTTCCGGTTACTTCGGGCTCGGATGTCACCTTCATAACCTTGGCTTTCCATAATTGCAACCGTGGAGAAGGAGCGCCTGTGAGCCTAATGCAGATATTGCTTTGGTCTCATCTGCTGTAGAGTCGAGCTCTTCACTAAATCGTGTGTTGAATCCAGAGTTCTCACCTACTACGTGTAGGAAATGGATACCCCCTTGCTCTCTGACCCACATTGATGCCATAGTCACAATCACTTGAGGTGTATTGCTTCTATTAGAATCCTTGGGATCGTAGCGTACGCTGAGGTCAACTCACGTTTGTTGATGTTGAGTCTTGCGGCGCTCATGATCTATTCTTGTTTCCTTTCTTGGAACACTCGCTGCCAAAATCAGGGCGCATTCATAGCGCCTGACTATAAAACACCAATCTTTGGACTACTCGACCTCTCAGTTCATGCATAGCGGACTGAAGGTCAGAGTTTTTCCCTTCCTTTTATTATGTTCGTTATCGTGCACTCATTTACGTATACCAACATCGCTAGTCTACCATTCTAATAGCTTTTCCCTTGGTCCCCCAGGTATATTGTGGGCTAACTAGGAAAGCCTCATATCAAGGCAGGAAACTTGCGGCAAGTCACTCCTTGCCATTTGCATTCTTTTTTTTCCCACGCACAGTGAAAATTTTCCATGCAGCCCACTGAGAAAACCGTGTCGAAGATGTGTGATTAGCACTCAGGTAGAGATGCATAAGAGCAATTGATTGAATACCAATTGACCGAGGAACAGCAAAGGATGGAGCGTTGAAACGAGCCGTTAATTTGGGGGTGCCTTTCTGCCATTGATGAAATTCGCACTCGTAGTTTGGAAAGGAGCAGAGCCAAAGAAGAACAAAAAAAAAAGTAAAGAGTAAAAACTACGGCACTCAGGATTCCCATGTAGTCCCCTACCATGGTACTAACTAAGCGGCACTCGGCTTAACTTCGCAGATCGGACGGGATGCGGTGCTTCCCGAGTCCTATGGCCGTAGATGGCCGAGTCTACTTTCCCACCTCTGATAAATATTTAAGCTACTCGGATAACACGCATGAAAGCATGTATATATACATATGAGCATCGCTGTCCCGTCATTACGTGGGTGCAGGTCTTCGGGTCAGCTGAAATGAAGGAGAGGTAGACTTCGAACGGAGATTCAAATTAATGGAGACGGAGAACGGTGTCGCGTTATTGAGCAGATTTCATGAGCAAGCCAACCCGTCCCCTTGTTTCCAATCACACAAAAAGTTCAGCGTCAACAAGTGACGTTGGACAACGCATACGCTTTTACCATACTACATAATTAATAGAGGCTGGCAACCTGCCTAACTGTCGAGCGCTGGGTCAAACTTTATGGGCCGACTGACCCCCATCACACGCGTACGTCACTTTGTCCCGAGCGCGAGGACGAAACCATGGGCGATTAATCCGGGACTTCGGCGATAGTCTGGACTCTGTTCACCACTGAGGTTTTGGAAACAGAAGACCGGCGATTGATGGAGATGAATGTGGAGACGAAAACGAAATGGAAAAAAAACGATGAGAGACGAATCGTCGAGACAATCAACATGCACGTATGAAAATGAAAAGAGGAGAAATGGATAAAAGATTTGGTGAACGAATGCAGGTCATGCAGGCTATATACTGCTTTCGACAAGCTTAATGATAGTATGTACTCGGCTTGGGCCATGTACACCTAGTCCGGAAGGGCCAGACTCTGGAAAACCGTATCCGGTGACATGACCAGACCCGTTGGGGTTGTGCATCATAAAGCAATTCTAGGCTGAAGCAGCCTCTATAGATAGAGAGCAACTCGGGCCTAGCACAGGAAGCACGACGACATGCATTGCCGCAGCGGAGATTGGACTAGATGTCTCCCCCAAGGACGTCACTTATTGTGATGATTTCGATGCACCCGGCACCTGGAACAAACTCAAAATGCTATTCTGTACCAAGGATCACAGCTCCGTTACTGCACTCCGTCGACAATTCGACTCCATGCGCTATGACCCTGGGATGTCAATGCGAGAATGGATTACCAAAGTCGAGGATGCGGCACGTCATTTTGAGGACCGATGATCCACATGGGTACCATAAACACCTTGATACGTGGCCATATTGATCGTCTTTTCTCCACATCTTGCTGGATGACCAACGTACCGTAGACTCCACAACGGTCCAATAGGTCATCAAGCGTCTTCACAATAAGGATATACGACAAACAAATAGCGTACTTGTTAAAGAGCTTCCAAGCTTTCAACGTGCGTTGAGAGGATGGAAGATGTGTTTACTGTTGTTTATGCTGACAGTTTTATGTCATCCCGACCGAGTTCGTGCCACTAGGGGGTGTCTCAGGATGAGGCCGTACTGTTACTAAGAATGAGGGTTATAACTCTATTCGCTTCGCAACGTGCTATGATGTCCTCGGTGATCATTATCACGAGCCGTTCCAAAGGTGGTAACGTTCGTTGTGCACCCGACCTCATTGTCGACCCAGGGCGCCCTGAGTTTTTCTTCATCTCTGGTGGCCCAACGATCTCCCACATGCGTAGGCAGGTGACCAGTCTCTATAGTATAGACCCACATGCCCGGAAATTAAGGACCCTCACTGATGATGAAGGGACGCGTTACCTAGAAGGGCCTAAGCGAGCGGGAGGGACACTTTACTCCTTTGGGGACTCACTTATTCGTTCGTTCGATGACATCAACCTTCGGATGCTGCTTTTCCTGCTATGGGCATCCTTTGGCGGATCCACGGGTGAGCGCTGTCCTTGCAAATCATGCAGAGGTCCCATGCATGATGATCCTGGTGCCAAGGTAGAGTGCCGTTGGGAGTCTCTTCGGTACTCGCCTTACGCTTGAACCGCGCCACTTGTGCGACGAACATGATCAGAAACTTACTCGGATCGTTCACAGTCTGGTTGTGATTACCATTGGAGTGAACTGCTTTAAATGTCCGACGCACACTGACAAGTGGGGTCCTAGCGAGGCCGGATTCGCCTCACTGAGGGATGGATTTGCGGTGCTCGGTCATGGCGGCACGATCGTCATCCCGTTGTCCATCGCAGGCGTGAGCTTTGAATATAAACCCGTGGATGCAGGCTATCCTTTCATCGATGCCTATCCTCGGGTCAACGTTTACTTATCCAGACATCTACACGGGACAGCGAATCAGACCGGATAGAAATTGGTTCGAACCCTAATTCTTTCGTTGGTTGTAAGGTCATATGGTGCTGATCTGACTGATGCTGGGATGAAATCCTTCTTCAGATATGAGTTTATGAACTGCTGCAATTGCAATTGCGATTGCGCCTTATCAAATGTCGGGTGTATGCGGTACGATTAAATTGATTGGTGCCATGAGCACGCAACAAGCACGCAAGACGAGCCACAGGGATACCAAACATCTGTTATTTGTTGCCCGACTAATTCCTGGTTTAATCGTTACGGAATCATGATGAGGTTCGCGGCTGTGCGATGTTATCCGCGAGTATTTAGTTCGATACGATCGAGTGTTTCTCCCCTTCGACGGTTCCCTCTTCTTTCCTATATATCCGCTACCAGCCACAACCAAAACTTCATACTTACACCAGCAAAACATGTCCGGCGCTAAGCTTAGACTTGGAAGTATTGCCCCCGATTTCGATGCTCAAACCACCAAGGGGTCTATCAAGTTTCATGAATGGCTAGGCAACTCGTGGGGTATTATCTTTTCTCATCCTGCAGATTTCACCCCTGTACGTTACTCTCCTTTCCACACTTGAGAAGGACAACGGCCTCACTCATATTTGGTTTCAACTCCCTCCGATTCCTACTGATCACTACTAACCCAACCCACTCGATCGTTTGAATAATTTTGTGGTTATATGCTTGTCGGGGACGCTTCCCGCGCCCGCGTCGGGCCGGACCTTTCCTTAACATTAGGTTTGCACTACTGAACTTGGGGAAGTCGCTCGTAAACAACCCGAATTCGAGAAGCGTGGCGTTAAAGTGATCGGTATTTCCGCTAATGACCTCAATTCTCACGAAAAGTGGATTCAAGACATTAATGACTTTGGAAACAAAGTTAGTCACCCTAACGATAAGACCGACGTCAGCTTCCCTATCGTAAGTAGCTGTAGTTCTATCCACTGGCCCTTCCTGATCACATCTTCATACTTCGTAATAAAAAAAACACCCACAGATTGCGGATGCAGACCGTAAAATTTCCACCCTCTATGACATGCTCGACGCCGTAGACGCCACAAACGTAGATGCAAAAGGCCAACCCTTCACCATCCGAACCGTCTTCATTATCGATCCCAAAAAGATCATTCGCCTCACCATCTCCTACCCAGCCCAAGTCGGTCGTTCGTTCGATGAAATTCTCCGTGTAGTCGATTCGCTTCAATTAGGCGACAAGCATAAAGTGACGACGCCTGTGAATTGGAAGCAAGGAGATAACGTGATCGTTCATCCAGGTGTGAGCGATGAACAGGCGAACGAGCTCTTCCCTACTGGGTTTACGAAGCACTTGGTGAGTTTTGGCCCCAAAAACAACAAAATGTGGCAATTTGATCGCTTGACACACTCTCCCAACCCTCTTTTATCCTCTCTTGCAGCCTTACCTTCGTACAACTGCCCAACCTGGCAACTAAATCATTAAACGTTGAGAGGCTCGCCAGCCTGGTCACTCTTAAATAAAACATTCTTCTTAGTCAGAATAAAAAAAGGGCGAACCCGTTCTGACTTCTTTACTTGCCCGTTTGTTGTAATCTTTTCTAACCCATCCGTCTGTGCACGGTCCGGTTGTGCCACCGTGCAGGTCGCAGAGAAATGAAATTATCAGTTTGCGCATTGACATTGTTGGCGGGGGGCATTGCGTCAGCCTACAATATATTCATCACGGCGTGTTCGGCATCCAATAAGGATTGTTTGGGACGCCGGCTGATCATCACTCTAGTGACAGTGACGCATTCATAGGTTCATATATACACGGCCCTAGCGATGCAGCCAACGTCGCAGCAACACGGATGATAATGATGAGAATAAAAATCCGGTAGCTCGATTCATTTTCCGCTGCCTCGCCGTATGATAAAACTTGGTCATATAATGGTACAGGAGAAACACTCATGCTTGAAGGGTGATGGGTTCGATGTAGAGGGTAGTTGCGACGAAGGGTAACGGCTATGTACCTATCCGCGTGTGGGGAGAGAGAGCGCGTCGGGGATGGAGGGAAGAAGTGAGCCTGAAAGCATAGGAAAGAGAAAAAAGGATACATTAGGAGAAGAAGTCAAAGAACAGCAGTCCAGATATTATATAGGTCAAAAAAGAGGACGAGAAAAAAGACCCCATGTCGATCAAGCGGGAAGGGTTTGATTCGAATGAGCCGTGGCGATCGTCTCACCCGCTACGGGGCTATGCGAAACGTCGATAAAACCCGAACTTTTCTGCTGCAATTTTGAGCGTTTGGACCTATAATCATGAATAGCAGATCGGATAGCATCCTCTGCCAACACTGAATGGAAGACGTTAGCTTTGGGTGGAATGTCGAGAAAGAGGAGAGGGGCACTCACTCGAACAATGCAATTTGACGGGAGGGAGGGCCAGCTCTTTTGCGATTTCCGTGTTCTTGATCTTGCAGGCTTCCTCAATCGATAGCCCTTTTACTCGCTCGGTCATGTAAGACGAAGAGGCTATAGCGGAGCCACAGCCAAAAGTTTTGAACTTGACGTCGCTGATAATTCCGTTGTCGTCGACGCGGATCTGGAGCTTCATCACGTCGCCGCAGCTATCGGTGAATACGGAGTATTAATAAACGGTCACGGCAGACATCACAAGGCGAGGGTGAATATTCCTGGGTGCTTATGTCATGTGGAGCTCGTCCGATCGCACGGCATGGGAGGTATGGCAACACGCGGAGAATGCTGCCAACACACACGAGGGGTTCAAAGAATATGGAGACTCACGCAGGAGCACCCACTAAGCCCGTCCCGACGTCAATGTCATTCTTTGGCATCGAACCGACCTAATCAGATAAGCGGGCCACGCAAAAAAAAATTCCGGCACAGAAAGTCGTCAGCGTTCGTTATCCAAATTAAACTACCTCTAGGGACATCCCCAGGCTGAACAGCCACATGCCCACTCACATTTTGTGGTCGTTCGTAATGTTCGATGACTTTGGCATGATATGAGCGTGTCAGAGCAGGAGCAGAGCCAATCGATGCCTGTGAGGGGGTTGTAGGGGGAAAATGAGGCGAGATGAGGAGGAAGCCCTCCTTGAAACCAGGGAGATGCTGTTGCGAAGTGCTGAACGCATTACCTTCGTCCTTGTTGGTTAGAACGGTTGGGGGCAATGAGGGAAAGAAGTCAAGAGACCAACTCGAATTCGTCACACCTTAACTGAATTGGATCGGTCTTATCCGAGACAAAATGGCCGAAAAAACGGGATTAGGTAAGTGCATATAGTTCTCAGAGCCACCTGACATCCTTTTCACCTGACTCGTTTCGAAACCATTGAGATAGAGCCGAATGTCGAGCCTAGCGGATGAACTGCTAGATGACCTCGGGGATCTCGGTGGAGATACTTATGCTCAAGAGGAGCACAAGAGTCAGCCGACTAGACAAGAAACCCGGTTCAAGGTCCCGGCGCTGCCTGGTCCCGGGTCCCAGAAGCGCAAGGCTACAGAGGATGCAGAAGACGAAGAGATGGCGTCTGGAAGCGACGAGGAGGCGAACGGAGAAGCGAACGTAGGGCTTGTACTGGAGGGAGGAATGAAACCTGCAGAGGAGCTTGATGAGGAAGATGTTGAAGGAATGGAACTTGGCGGCGTCAAGGACGTCAGGAGCGTGGCGAAGCTAGAAGGAAGTTGGCGAATGACGGAGATTCTTAAGGTAGATACATCTCTTCTCTGTGGTACCATGCAGGGCTGAAAACCTGACAAGGCGTTCCTCTCTTCTTGGCCCGTTGTTCGCTATGAATGTTTGCCAGGAAATCGACAAGTATTCATCCACCATGCCTGACGCCCAGGCGATGTCTATACCCTCGAGTGAAAACCCAGAGTACAACCTTGTCGTCTCAGCGAATAATCTTTCTGTCGATGTCGACAATGAAATCCTTGTGGTACACAAATTCATTCGTGATCATTATAACCCTCGATTTCCCGAGCTGCAACAACTCGTCCCCGATCCCGTCATGTTCATCCGCTCCGCACGCGCATTAGGGAATTCAGGCGATCTTACGAAAGCCAACTTGACCACCATACTCCCCCCCGCCATTCTCATGACCATCGCCGTCGCCGCCACAACAACCAAAGGAAAACCTCTTCCTCCAGCGGAGTGGAAAGTCGTTATTGATGCCTGTGACCTCGAGGAGCGGCTTGATGCTGCTCGAAAAAAGATATTCAGTTACGTCCAATCCAGAATGTCCGTCCTTGCCCCGAACGTCTCTGCCATCGTAGGCACAAATACGGCCGCAAAGCTGCTCGGTGTGGCAGGGGGACTGGCAGCTCTTGCAAAAATGCCAGCTGGGAATGTACACCTGTTGGGAGCGCAAAAGAAGATTGCAGCGGGCTTTTCGACAGCCACGAGGGAGAGACACACTGGATTTCTTTATCAGAGTGCGGTTTGTGCAAAGTGCGCAAGTGGAGTATAGGCGGAAGGTTCAGCGGACTGTGGGTGCAAAAGTGTCGTTAGCCGCGAGGATGGACCTTGACAGGAAAGGGGGGGTTCGTGAGTGGATTTCGTTTCAAGTGGCAAGGCGGGTACTGAACCGCAGCTGACATGCCTAGCGACATATGGACGGCAGCTAAGAGAGAAATTAGAGAAGTACATAGAAAAGTTGGCCGAGCCTCCACCCCCGAAAGTCGTCAAAGCGCTTCCCGTTCCGACGGAAGGCCCCAAGAAACGTCGAGGTGGAAAACGGTGAGTCATGAATCGTTGTGCATTAGATTATCGTGAGTTCATCGCTGGCATCGGTACTGGATTCCTTTTAGAGCTCGGAAAGCGAAAGAAGCCTATGCGCAGACTGAGTTACGGAAAATGCAGAACCGTTTGGCCTTTGGAGAGGCGGAGGAGGAAGTGGGCGCGTTTGATGAGACGGTTGGCCTGGGCATGATTGGGCAAGGGAAAGTTCGAACTGGCGAGGCTGACGCCAAAAGTAAAGGTCTGCTAAATGTCTTCATTGGTCAGGCAATGTTTCCGACTGATCTGGGTTATTTCCACTTGTCATCAACAGCCAAGCTGTCAAAACAGAACAAACTTCGATTGCAAATGCTCAATCGTGTTGCGGCAGGAACGTCGTCGAAGATCAGTGGTCTGCAAACATCTGGTACGGCCACATCCCTCACATTTACGCCTGCTCAGGGTATGTCATTTTTCCTTCCTGTCCAAATTCACTTCCCTGACGTTGTCATTTCTGCCATAGGATTGGAACTTGCCAATCCAAGTGCCCTCGCTGCCCGCTCAAAGCGGCAAACGATCGTTGGTTCTCTGGTGGGTCGGGCACATTCTCGCATATCCCTGAGAAGAGTGGTGGGAATGGTTCAGGCAGCGGCACTTCCACGAAATGAGCCTCTCCATGAGTTTGTGTCTTTGCGTCTGTGACGGATGGACGAATTTTTTGTGCATGTACTTTCGCACCGTGTGCAATATGTTCGGCATGATTTCAACGCCATAGTTCTTAACGGAGCAAGCAGCCTCTATTGAAATAGAATTGAACGCACTCCGGTTATGACACCATAGACGCAGGATTGATGCACATGTGACAAGTGAACTTACAATAATTCAGTTTTTAAGCGCGTACTGCTCCAACTCTTTCTTACGCTGAGTGTTCCTGGAATTAAAGTATCCGTTTTATACGTGAGTACACGATATATTTCAACCGGTTATCCATTGGCGTGCCCTAGCTGCTGCATTTGATGACTTCCGAGTGGTATCTTATTTTTCGAACCCGTCTATCATCTTTGGGCGTGCGTTGCGAGATGCAGACCCTTTGTTCGGATACTGCTGATGCACCTTTAACTCTCTCCTTACCTCTTTTGAACTTCGTAATTGGATGTGCTAATAATTTTCCCTCCTAAGTGAACACGCCCACACGACCTCGACACGTTCTAATGGATCCCGACGCTCTGCAGATCCCAGACTATCTCGGGACCCAAGAAGAGCACAAGATCCGCGATTGGGTCGCGTTTCTACCGACGTTCGGACAAGCTCGGCGTCTCCGTCTCCTGCTCCTCCACCTCAGGCGCCGCCGATTCAAGTTTCTGTTC